>NW_027397064.1:67361025-67596668 GCF_003265705.2 Callorhinus ursinus | reverse complement strand
TATATACATATATATATATATATATATATATATATATATATATATATATATTCTCTTTTTAAAATTTTGGGATAGAGTTTCTTCTAACAGACCAAAATATACCCTAAATCTCTAGTGTATGGCTTTCTTCTAGTCTCCTGCCTGATCACATTCTCTCCCCCTGCCTTTTTTTAAAATTCCTCTTCTTTCTTTTTTCATCCAACTTGTTATCTTATCAATTCCTTTTATAAAATCTTTTGTAATTTTCATCTTTACAGTCATATTCCATCCCTTCATCGTATTTCCCCTTATTTTTGTACATATATAAGTTTTTCTTTCCTTAAAGTTTTGGGAGGCACTTTCTTCTAACAGACCAAAATACGCCTAAAATCTAGTGTGTGGCACTGATCTATGCACCAGCCTGATCATATTTGATCATATTCTGTTTTTTGTTTTTTTTATCTTTTTTTTTCTTTCCCTTTCTTTTCCCCCAGTTTCAGGTCTCTTCTGATTTGTTTAGTGTCTATTTTTCTAGGGTCATTGTTACCCTGTTAGCATTTTGTTCTCTCATTCATCTATTCTCCTCTGGACAAAATGACAAGATGGAAAAAATCACCTCAAAAAACAGAACAAGAGGCAGTACTGACTGCCAGGGACCTAATTAATATGGACATTAGTAAGATGTTGGAACTAGAGTTCAGAATGACGATATTAAAGATACTAGCTGGACTTGAAAAAAGCATGGAAGATAATAAAGAAACCCTTTCTGGAGAAATAAAAGAACTAAAATCTAGCCAAGTCGAAATCAAAAAGGCTATTAATGAGGTGCAATAAAAAATGGAGGCTCTAACTGCTAGGATAAATGAGGCAGAAGAGAGAATTAGTGATATAGAAGACCAAATGATGGAAAATAAAGAAGCTGAGAAAAAGAGAGATAAACAACTACTGCATAACGAGGGCAGAATTCGAGAGATAAGTGATACCATAAGACAAAACAATATTAGAATAATTGGGTTCCCAGGAGAAGAAGAAAGAGAGAGAGGGGCAGAAGGTATATTGGAGCAAATTATAGCAGAGAACTTCCTTAATTCGGGGAAGGAAACAGGCATCAAAATCCAGGAGGCACAGAGAATCCCTCTTAAAATCAATAAAAATAGGTCAACACCCTGACATCTAATAGTAAAACTCACAAGTGTCAGAGAAAAAGAGAAAATCCTGAAAGCAGCTCAGGAGAAGAGATCTGTAACCTAAAATGGTAGAAACATTAGATTGGCAACAGACCTATCCACAGAGACCTGGCAGGCCAGAAAGGACTGGCATGATACATTCAGAGCACTAAATGAGAAAAATATGCAGCCAAGAATACTATATCCAGCTAGGCTATCATTGAAAATAGAAGGAGAGATAAAAACTTCCAGGACAAACAAAAACTAAGGGAATTTGCAAACAGAAACCAGCCCTACAAGAAATATTGAAAGAGGTCCTCTAAGCAAAGAGAGAGCCTAAAAGTAACATAGACCAGAAAGGAACACAGACAATATACAGTAAGAGTCACCTTACAGGCAATACAATGGCACTAAATTCATATCTTTCAATAGTTACCCTGAATGTAAATGGGCTAAATGCCGCAATCAAAAGACACAGGCTATCAGATTGGATAAAAAAACAAGACCCATCATTATGCTGTCTGCAAGAGACTCATTTTAGAGCCAAAGGCACCTCCAGATTGAAAGTGAGGGGGTGGAAAACCATTTACCATGCTAATGGACACCAAAAGAAAGCTGGAGTGGCAATCCTTATATCAGACAAATTAGATTTTAAACAAAAGATTATAATAAGAGATGAGGAAGGACACTGTATCCTACTTAAAGGGTCTATCCAATAAGAAGGTCTAACAATTGCAAATATCTAGGCCCCTAACATGGGAGCAACCAGTTATATAAGCCAATTAATAAGAAAAGCAAAGGAACACATCAACAACAATACAATAATAGTAGGGGACTTTAACACCCCCCTCAATGAAATGACAGATCATCTAAGCAAAAGATCAACAAGAAAATAAAGGCTTTAAATAACACACTGGACCAAATGGACTTCACAGTTATATTTGGAACATTCCATCCCAAAGCAACAGAATACACATTCTTCTCTAGTGCCCATGGAACATTCTCCAGAATAGATCACATCCTAGATCACAAATCAGATCCCAACTGGTACCAAAAGATTGGGATCATTCCCTGCATATTTTCAGACCACAGTGCTTTGAAATTAGAACTCAATCACAAGAGGAAAGTCAGAAAAAACTCAAGTACCGGAGGCTAAAGAGCATCCTACTAAAGAATGAGTGGGTCAACCAGGAAATTAAAGAAGAATTTAAAAATTCATGGAAACCAATGAAAATGAAAACACAACTGTTCAAAATCTTTGGGATGCAGCAAAGGCAGTCCTAAGAGGAAATATATAGCAATAGAAGCCTTTCTCAAGAAACAAGAAAGGTCTCAAATACACAATCTAACCCTACACCTAAAGGAGCTGGAGGAGGAACAGCAAATAAAGCCTAAACCCAGCAGAAGAAGAGAAACAATAAAGATCAGAGCAGAAATCAATGAAATAGACACCAAAAGAACAGTAGAACAGATCAACAAAACTAGGAGATGGTTCTTTGAAAGAATTAATAAGATTGATAAACGCCTGGCCTGACTTATCCAAAAGAAAAGAGAAATGACCCAAATAAATAAAATCATGAATGAAAGAAGAGAGATCACAACCAACACCAAATAAATACAAACAATTATAAGAACATATTATGAGCAACTATATGCAAGCACATTAGATAATCTGGAAGAAATGGATGCATTCCTAGAGATGTAAAAACTACAAAAACTGAACCAGGAAGAAATAGAAAACTTGAACAGACCTATAACCACTAAGGAAATTGAAGCAGTCATCAAAAATCTCTCAACAAACAAAAGCCCAGGGCCAGATGGCTTCCCAGGGGAATTCTATCAAGCATTTCAAGAAGAATTAATACCTATTCTTCTGAAACTGTTCCAAAAAATAGAAATGGAAGGAAAACTTCCAAACTCGTTTTATGAGACCACCATTACCTTGATCCCCAAACCAGACAAAGACCCCATCAAAAAGGAGAATTACAGACCAATATCCTTGATGAACATGGATGTAAAAATTCTCACCAAAATTCTAGTCAATAGGATCCAACAGAACATTAAAAGGATTATTCACCACGAACAAGTGGGATTTATCCCTGGGCTGCAAGGTTGGTTCAACATCCGCAAATCAATCAATGTGAAACAATACATTAATCAAGGAAAGAACAAGAACCATATGATCCTCTCAATAGATGCAGAAAAAGCATCTGGCAAAGTACAGCATCCATTCTTGATCAAAACTCCTCAGAGTATAGGGATATGACATACCTCGATATCATAAAAGCCATCTATGGAAAACCCACAGTGAATATCATTCTCAATGGGGAAAAACTGAGAGCTTTCGCCTAAGGTCAGGAACATCCAGGGATGTCCACTATCACCACTGCTATTCAACATAGTACTAGAAGTCCTAGCCCCAGCAATCAGACAACAAAAAGAAACAAAAAGCATCCAAATTGGCAAAGAAGAAGTCAAATTCTCACTCTTTGCAGATGGTATGACACTTTATGTGGAAAACTCAAAAGACTCCACCCCAAAACTGCTAGAACTCATACAGGAATTCAGTAGTGGCAGGATATAAAATCAATGCACAGAAATCAATGGCATTCCTATACACCAACAACAAGACAGAAGAAAGAGAAATTAAGGAGTCGATCCCATTTACAATTGCACCCAAAACCATAAGATACCTAAGAATAAATCTAACCAAAGAGGCAAAGAATCTGTACTCAGAAAACTATAAAATACTCATGAAAGAAATTGAGGAAGACACAAAGAAATGGAAAAACGTTCCATGCTCATGGATTGGAAGAACAAATATTGTGAAGATGTCAATGTTACCTAGAGCAATCTGCACATTTAAAGCAATCCCTATCAAAATACCATCCACTTTTTTCAAAGAAATGGAACAAATCATCCTAAAATTTGTATGGAACCAGAAAAGTCCCCGAATAGCCAGAGGAATGTTGAAAAAGAAAAGCAAAGCTGGTGGCATCACAATTCCGGGCTTCCAGCTCTATTACAGAGCTGTCATCATCAAGACAGTATGGTACTGGTACAAAAACAGACACATAGATCAATGAAACAGACTGAGAGCCCAGAAATTGACCCTCAACTCTGGTCAACTAATCTTCAACAAAGTAGAAAGGAATGTCCAATGAAAAAAGGACAGTCTGTTCAACAAATGGTGTTGGGAAAATTGGACAGCCAAATGCAGAAGAATGAAACTGGACCATTTCCTTACAGCACACACAAAAACAGACTCAAAATGGTTGAAAGACCTCAGTGTGAGACAGGAGTACATCAACATCCTAAGGGAGAACATAGGCAGCTACCTCTTTGACCTCAGCCATAGGAACTTCATAGAAACATCACCAAAGACAAGGGAAGCAAGGGCAAAAATGAGCTATTGGGACTTCATCAGGATGAAAAGCTTTTGCATAGGAAAAGAAACAGTCAACAAAACGAAAAGACAACTTATAGAATGGGAGAAGATATTTGCAAATGACATATCAGATAAAGGGCTAGTATCCAAAATCTATAAAGAACTTATCAAACTCAACACCCAAAGAACAAATGATCCAATCAAGAAATGGGCAGAAGACATGAGCAGACATTTTTCCAAAGACATCCAAATGGCCAACAGACACATGAAAAAGTGCTCCACATCGTTCGGCATCAGGGAAATCCGAATCAAAATCTCAATGAGATACCACCTCACACCAGTCAGAATGGCTAAAATTAATAAGTCAGGAAGTGACAGATGTTGGCGGGGTTGTGGAGAAAGGGGTACCCTCCTACACTCTTGGTGGGAATGCAAGCTGGTGCAGCCACTCTGGAAAACAGTATGGAGGTTCCTCAAAAAGTTGAAAATAGAGCTACCATATGACCCAGCAATTGCACTACTGGGTATTTACCCCAAAGATACAAATATAGGGACCCAAAGGGGTATGTGCACCCCGCTGTTTATAGCAGCAATGTCCACAATAGCCAAGCTATGGAAAGAGCCACGATGTCCATTGACAGATGAATGGATAAAGAAGAGGTGGTATATATATACAATGGAATATTATGTAGCCATCAAAAGGAATGAAATCTTGCCATTTGGAATGACATGGATAGAACTGGAGGGTTTTAGGCTGAGTGAAATAAGTCAATCAGAGAAAGACATGTATATAATCTCACTGATAAGAGGAATTCTTAATCTCAGCAAACAAACTGAGGGTTGCTGGAGTGGTGGGAGGTGGGAGGGATGGGGTGGCTGGGTGATAGACATTGGGGAGGGTATGTGCTATGGTGAGCGCTGTGAATTGTGTGAGACTGTTGAATCACAGATCTGTACCTCTGAAACAAATAATACATCATATGTTAAAAAAAAAAGATAGCAGGAAGGGAAAAATGAAGGGGGGCGGATATCAGAGGGGGAGACGAACCATGAGAGACTATGGACTCTGAGAAACAAACTGAGGGTTCTAGAGGGGAGGGGGGGGGTGGATGGGTTAGCCTGGTGATGCGTATTAAAGAAGGCATGTACTGAATGGAGCATTGGTTGTTATATGCAAACAATAAATCATGGAACACTACATCAAACCTAATGATGTAATGTATGGTGATTAATATAACATAATAAAATAAAATTAAAAAAAGGAAATATTGTTCATTTCTTTTGTTTTTTAAGATTTCACATGTAAGTGAAATCATATGGTATCTGTCTTTTCTGACTTATTTCCCTTAGCATAATATCCTCTAGGTCCATCCATGTTATCACAAATGTCAAGCTCTCCTTTTTTATTGCTAATATTCCATTATATATATATGTGCGTGTGTGTGTGTGTGTGTGTGTGTGTGTGTGTGTGTGTGTGTACCACATCTTTATCCATTCATCTATCAATGGACACTTGGATTGCTTCTATATCTTGCTTATTGTAAATTATGTGGCAATAATCTTGGGGAAGCATTTATCTTTTTTTTTTTAAGATTTTATTTATTTGTCAGAGAGAGAGAGAGCACACAAGCAGGGGGAGCGGCAGGCAGAAGGAGAAGCAGGCTCCCTGCTGAGCAAGGAGCCCGATGCAGGATTCCATCCCAGGACCCTGGGATCATGATCTGAGCCAAAGACAGACGCTTAACTGACTGAGCCACCCAGGCATCCCAGCATTTATCTTTTTAAATTAATGTTTACGTTTTTCGTTGGGTAAATAGCCATTAGTGGACTTACTGAATCATACGGTAATTATATTTTTAATTTTTTGAGGAACCTCCATACTGTTTTCCACAGTGGTTGCAGCAACCTACAAACCCACCAACAGTGCACAAGCATTCCCTTTTCTCCACATTCTCTCTAACACTGGTTATTTCTTGTCTTTTTTGATACTAGCCATTTTGTCAGGTGTAAGGAGATATCTCATTGTGGTTTTGATTTACATCTCCTGATTAGTGATGTTAAACATCTTTTCCTGTGTCTGTTGGCTACCTGTAGTCTTCTTTTTAAAAAATGTCTATTCAGGTCCTTTGTAATCAGTTTGTTTATTTTTTTGGTATTGAGTTGTATGAGTTCTTTATGTATTTTGGATATTGGCCCCTTATTAGATCTATGATTTGCAAACATCTTCCACCATTCGGGAGGGTGTCTTTTTATTTTGATGATTTCCTTTGCTGTGTAGAAGCTTTTTAGGTTGATAGAGTCCCATTTGTTTATTTTTGCTTTTGTTGTCATTGCTTCTGGAGTCAGGTCCAATCAGTAACTGCTTTGGAGGGATGCCTGCAGAGGCAAGAGGGTTGGGTGAAGTGGATGCACAGGAGAATGCTCAGGTGGGGAACACAGTGCTAGCAGGGTAGATGGAGAATAGAGAGTTGGCTCCCACAAATGTCCTGCTGGAGGAGAGGAAGAGAAATGGCACCTGCCAGCACTTTTGCTCTCAGAGAAATCTCCTGTAGATCCCTGCTTTCTCTGGTATACTTTCTAAGATTAGTCAATAAGTTTCCTTCACCTATACCCCAGACACTTTTCAAAGTGTTCCTTCTGTGCTGTGTCTTCAGCTCAATTATTTAGTATGCTGTCTCTTTAGGAGTGGGGGCTCAAGTTCCTTATTGCCCTCAGGCTCCCTTGGAATTAAGCCTGTTAATTTTAAAGCTCCTAGGGTTAAGCCATGCTGGTTTTCAAAGGCAGAAGTTAGGACTACTCCTCCCAGTGTGGGTCCTCAAGTGCCAGGAGTGCCTGGTGTGGGGTCTGATCTCTTGCATTTCCATGTTTGTGATTTCCCTCCTATTTGGGATTAATACTGCCAAGGGTTTGGTTCCCAACAACGTCTCTGCCTTTCTTACCCTTTTGTATGTGGCCTTCTCTCTATGACTGGCTATGGAAGGTCTGTTCTGCCAGTCTTCAGGTCATTTTCAGAGTTAGTTGTGTAAATGTAGCTATTGCCTTGATGTATCTGTGGGACCAGGTAAGCTCAGGATCCTCCTACTTCCCCATTTACCCTCCTTCTCCCTACAATGAGGTTTATTGAAGTGATTTTGTATTACCAAGAAACTTAAAAGTCCTTTACTCATCTACTTATTTTATAGGCATTTCTGACACTACATATGGTAAATATCAATCTGCTTAATTATAGCCTTCTGAAATCTCACCTTTATTCTTTGTTTTATGGTTATAGAAGACCTTTTTAATATAAATACATTTTCAAGGAAGTTTTGAGAGGTCTGACTTTATATCAATGTAAGAGTTGTTTACTCTCCAAATGCAACCAACTAGATAGCTGCCTAAGCCTCCCTGCATTAGATTTTTACAGATGGACTTCTTTTTACTTAAAGAGGAAACATGGAAATCATTTTCTGCTAGAAAAAGGGAAAAAAACATTAAAATATAAGTATAAATCACTTTACAATTTTAAACATACTAATTATATCGATATTACCCCTGTTACTGTTTCCTCCCATCAGTGTGAATAATTGAGAAAATAAAGTGCTTGTTCTCAATGCAACTATGTCCATTTAAAAAATAATACTTCATGAAATTATTACGTATTTAAAATTGAATGGTTTATAGTAAAAATTTTCCCAAGTCTTTTTTTGTGTGCAACATTTTAACAAAAAGTCACAACTTTTTGAGATTTTTAAAGGAATTCATTCTATTTTAAGATGAATCGTATTATCTCGGGTAGTGTGTTTGGACTCAGTGGTTTGCTGCTTGCATACTATGCTAATCTACTGTGCTAATCTTTTCTTGCCTTCCTTCTTCAGATATGGTCCTTGACCAACAAGTGAGCTCAGGTCAGCTCAATGAGGATGTACGCCACAGGGTTCATGAGGCACTGATGAAACAGCATCACCACCAAAATCAGAAAAAACTCACCAATAGAATTCCCATTGTTCGTTCCTTTGCTGATATTGGCAAGAAACAATCAGAACCAAATTCCATGGATAAAAATGGTAAATGTTTCTTTATTGTACTCTTTGTGTTTATTATAAGCATCTGAAATTTCAAAGTGCTTCTAAATTCTTTAAAACATATTTTATTTGAAAATTATTTATTGAAATACAGATTGTTGTCGTAGAATTATTTCTTTTTTATACGTATATAGACTGATTTTCAAGCATCAAATTGTAGAAATTTTAACAAAGAATTTAAATTTCCTGAAATTCCCATGAAAGAATGCAAAGGAAACTTTTATCTAATAAGAAGTTACACACTCAAATGCAACAAACATGAACAGCATCAGTTGTATCCCAGTCAAGGTCCTAGTCTTCATCCCACAACCTGAGAATGTAATATAATGGTTTGAATTATGGCTTTTTAAAGTTAAAATGAATAAAGATCACCAATTACTGTTGGTAGAAAAAAGATATTGATTTCATGTTATTCATAGTCAACAAATTCCATGAGAGATTATGATTGAAAAGACCAACCAGTGCCTTACTTGTGGCTCTACATATGTGAAGCCTGATTTCCAGTTCATAGCTCATTGCTCTTTGCAGGGCTACATCTTCAGTGTCCATGGAGCCACGGTGTACTTACTATCTTTGCACGCCAATCACTGTTTTTTAGCAATTGTGACTTACTCTTTATGGCTTGTGCTTCAGACTGTTTTATCATTCTTTTGTATTTTGTTCTCTCCTTGCATCTATTTGAACCTTCATCATTTACCCTAAAGAAGTTGCTTAGGAACCTCTCATTAGATCCATCCTTTCTACTAGTATTGTGAAGGAAAATAAAATTATCGTGAGGATGATATGAATTTGTTAAACTTTCATCAGCTATAAAAATTCCCCGTTTTAAAAGATAAAAATTAATGAAAAGTAATTTCAAATGCTGTACTAGAAAGACTCTGACTTGCACAAATGCACTAAAGCATGTATATTTCTGCATGGACTACTTTATGTCATTTCACTCCTACTTTCAAAAGCTGTAGTGATGCCTTAAATACAAACGCATGAAAATGAGTTTTCTCCACTTGTGCTTTAAATGGGATTTTTAAACCAATTCTCCTACTACTGAACCAAATATATACATATAGAAGAAATGCTTTAATAAATCAATGAAGATGATTAGATGTACTATTGTTTCAGAGCACGAAACCAGTTCTTAATGGCAAATGATTTTTGAAATACTTACTTGATTTTTTAAATCATTGCCGTTATATAGCAGTCGGTAGTTGTGCATACACAGGTATCCCCTGCTTTCTGAAAATTCACGTTATGCCACTTCACTTTGGTTCTTTTTAAAGATTTATTTATTTGAGAGAGAGCGAGAGAGCATGCACGTGTGGATGTGGGGGGAGGGGCAGAGGGAGAGGGAGAGAGAGAATCTCCAGCAAACTCCCTTCTGAGCATGGAGGACAATTCTGGGCTCAATCCCATGCCCTTGAGATCATGACCTGAGCTGAAACTGAGCTGGTCGCTTAACCCACTGAGCCACCCAGGTGCCCCATGCAACTTCACTTTTATGAAGGACCTGCATTAGTACCTATTTTCATTAACCAAAAGAAATCCAAAGAGGATTTTGCTTTTACAAAAAAAGCTGTTACTGTACTCTTGTAGGTCTTAAAAGTGAAGTGGCATAAGGCAAACTTCCAGAAAGTGGGGGATACTCTTCACTTTGTGCCATTTTGGCTTATGAAGGGTTTCATAGGAACACTACTTTTGTGTAGCAAGGGAAACCTGTAGTCAGTTCAGTTAAGTACTTTATAACATATACCAACTTGTATTTGTAGATTCCACTGAGGATTTTGAGAATTTATGACTTGCTTTAAATCACATCATATATTCAAAATATATTCTAAGTCACAATTTGCTTTAAAATATGTTATACATAAAAATGACAAAGTGAAGGTTTTATATTCTGAGACCTAATCTAAATGTAGTACTTTTATTATGCTTATAATACTAGAACTTATTTGGGTATGATGATATTAAAACAACAGATTCAGATATTTACTAATTTTGACATTGGGCTTATGTCTACATGATTCTGAAGACCTTATTAAAATATCTCTATGAACTAACTCTCTATGAATGCAAGCACATTTTTAAAATTTCTGCTTTCATTTAATTACTTTTAATAGAAATCATATAATAAAATATATGTCTTTAAGAAGGATTTGTGTTTGTTTAAAAATGCAAGGCTCATGGATTGTGAACTAGCTGTAATTTATATTTCAAATTTCAGTGGGAATAATGTTTACCATAAAAATAACGTTATTGCATTTTATTCATGGAGGGAAGAAGGTAATGAATTTACTGGATGACTAATTTATTGAAATATCATGTAGACCTAGACACAGTATTTGATACTGCTTTAAACTTCTGGTAAACATAAGAAGAAATGATAGAAATATAGTCTTGAATCACAAGTCTACATATAGATACATAGAGATACAAAGTTTTCTGAAAGCCTACTTTCTGCCTTACTGAGGCAAATGCTTAGTTTTTCTGAAAACTAGAATGTGAGTAGTTCTGAAGTGATTCTGTCACCATCTGTCTAATCAGCCTTTATCTAAACATGTAGAGATCTTTTTGAGGCACACATTAGGGTAATAAAAACTTGGAAACATTTTTAATAAGATTCATATACCCAATTAAGTATTGTTGTAGAGTATGCTGTCAGAAATGGTTTTCTAAGCCTAGGCTTATAACACCTCCTTGTGACTCTGTTTTGCTTCTTCATACACTTTGCATAATTATGTGTGTTGAGAAATCTGAAAATATGTATAGACTTCACCAATTTAGAGATAAATCTCCTATCCAGAAGTGAAAAAAAGTGTGAAAGACCTTTATTACTAAGGTTCTCATTCTACTTAGGAACGCTAAAAACTGACAAATTCCAGATAAACAAACAAATCGAAATTCATAGCCATAAATATAGATTTGACATTGTTTCAAAATATGCAATGGAGATTTATTTTTTGTGTACAGTAGTACAGAGATGCAGAAGGATTTTAAGAAATCCAAAAGGGTGAAAATAATATCTCATTGTTAAAAAAAAACTCTTCAGCAGAGTATTTCATGCAAAAAGATTGACTTTTTTCTTCTAAGATTCTAGAATAGGAATTAAATGGAATGAGGATTTTCTAGAAACTTGAAAACAGAAAATATTTTCCTTCCCCAGCATAGGGATAGAAATAAGCCCCCTCTTGTTTTTAATATACTTTCACTTTTGAGGAAATTTTGAGGAAATTCCCTCAAAAATGAACTGATATTTATATAAAGAAATCTAAAAAAGAGAATAAGGTTTCTACTTCCTTAATTGACTTTTCCTTGAGCATTATTACCTTGGTAGTAATTCCAAGAGTTAACTAAATTCAGATATTTCACTCTGAGTCTCAAATGTGGATCTTCCCCATTTTATAGTTTTGATATGCAAGATAGTGATTTCCTTGCTCCTTTCCTCCCCAAGTCTGCACTATTTTGTTCAAAACTTTTTTAGTGATTTGTGATAATTTGTCAGTCTTACCTCTAAATACGTTAGCTTTACTTTTTTGTATAATTCTTTTTTTTGGTGTTTTGCACATTCTCTCAAGGGCTAAGTTGCAGGATGCTATGGATTCACCGTGCATTTGAATGCCGCCATGCTGTGTTTAACTTTCACTTTTCATTAAGCATCAAAACTGTGAGAATTAAATGTCTGATTCTGATGTTTCAATAAAAAGTGACAGTTACATTTGGCAAAACAACAGCAAAAAATAATAGAAAAATAATATCTTCTTTAACATTAAAACTCTAAAAAAGATATGGGTAGAAAGTACTCAGAATAAATATATCAAGAATAGTCAGTAATTCCTTGAAACTAGAAGGACTTTCTAAAAATAAAAATAACACTTGTGTTTAAATGATCTGAAAAGTAAATATATCAATATTTGTATTTATCATTTAGGTCACGCATTCAATTATGTTTTGAATTGAATTGAACATTGGATTACAAATCTAATATAAAATATTAACTTACTGATAATACTTTTATGTTTTAAAAATAATTTAACACTCATGTGTTTGCTTAGGTGTAGGTTATTCTCATTCCACTGTATTCCACTAATAATTCTAACTCTATTTCTTTTCCTTCACATATCTTTTCTCCCTCTGTTATGAATATTTTCCAGTTGCATCTTTTATTTAGGATCACAAAAGGAGTTACAGAGCAGAAGGTCTCTAACTTACTTTCAAAACCATAGGTTACTGGAGCACATTTAGATTTGGAAGGATTGGATATGAGTTGATTCTGTAGACCTGCGTAGATTACAGCCCTTAAAAAATGTACACATGTGTATTGTGAATGATTTTTATTTATGGCTTTTGGAAATCAGTTTTATTGCTTTATAATCACTTCTTTTACAAATGCTGTACTTTTTATTTTCAGATGTATAATGTTTTTATGTGTTGAGATATTTATATGCTTTCATGTTTTTTAAATACTCTGGTCTCATAAATAAGATAAGAAAGAGTTAAGAAATTTTTCCACATTAATGTTTTACCTTTGAAGAAAAAAAACCTAGAATTATGTCTTGAATTTCTTAAATTTTTAATTTCAAGAATTACTTGAAAAAAAACATGTTAAAAGATTCATATAGATGTCAGAAGTAAACATTGTTATTCAATAAAGGTATTTTCCATTGCTCCAAAAAAAAAAAAAATCAAGGTGACTTGTTAACAAAACTGACGTTCTGTTCAGAGGCTATATTGTTGTAACTGAGTTTTGGAATATCAAGACTAGATATTAACAGCAAAAGTAGGTCTAATATGATGTGTTTAAATTTATTATTTCTTATATTACATTAATTATCGTCAGGCATACTAATTTTTCTCCAAGTTTAATTATGTGCATACTTTTTATGTTTTTGAAATGTAGCTCACCTAATCAACATTTTCTAAATATTTAGCCTTTCTTTCTTCATGTTTTCTATTCCCATGAATAAATGTATTGTTACACATGTATGTACTTTGTCATTCATCTTTATATTTCTTTATTTTGCTCTGTCTTGTGTCTGTCTCTAACAGGCTCATCTCATCTCTGTACCTCCCTCATCTCCTACCCTTTGGGTACTCTAAATGCGTTGAAGGTTTCTGAGGTAGTGTAAATCAGCTTGGTCTCAAGGTTAATAGTAACGTACCTTTATGTCTTCATCCCAGTTTCCTTCAATATACATGAGTTTCAGCAGATTAAGCAGTAGCAAATAATGCTATTCTTAAGTGATATGTTATTCTCCTATTGATTTGAATTTGGCCAAATAGAAGTTAAAAAGCTGCTGTTTTATACAATACTTATGTACATAATTTATTTAAAGAAGAAAACTATAGGTAAGGGCTTAAATGAGTTAATATGATACTTTACAGATATTTTGAGAACATATTTTACACTTGTGTTTCCATAATGAGATGCTTTAATGATACTGACACTACTTAAAATAAAAAAATAATACTTTTGACATAATTTCATGTTCCCTCCCCACAACTTTATGAAGAAGAAAATGACTATGCCAGTCTCATAATGGACTTAATGAAAAATTTATGAAGTAACGAGTAGAATGGCAGAACTTTCATTTTCTAATTAGCAGTTACTTAAATTACTCTCAGTTTTCTCCTATGCTTGCCCCACATATTTTATAATTTGCTTTGTAAAAATACGTGGTCTATAATAACTTTTTTATCTGACTGATATATGCTCCCTCATGGAAGTCCAGAGGAAAGAATGAATTCATGACTCAAAGGAAAATTAATTCAAGCAGTTGCTAATATGAATACTACATAATATGCACTTCGATTAATAAGATGTATGACAAATATTAGAGTTTTGGATTTAAGATGGTGAACTAGTTGAGTTTAAAAGCCTGGAAAAATAGGGTGCCTGGCTGGTTGAGTTGGTAAAGCATGTGACTCTTGTCCTTGGGGTCATGAGTTCAAACCCCATGTTGGGTATAGAGACCATTTAAAAAATAAATAAATAAATTTATAAAAGCCTGGAAAACTAAACATATGTAGGATGATGTTAGGTTTCTTTAATGTTTACATTTAAATAGTCATGACCATCTCCCAGTTAATACTAATGGTGTCCATTTTTCATTTGTTTTTGAATAATTTACTCTTAATATAATTAGGCTGCTGAGTTAATGTCTCTCTCTTTCTCTCTCTCTTTTTTGAGTAGTCATCTTCATGCCTCAAAATTATTTAGATATTATAATGACAGATGTGATTAAACATTACAATGACATTTATTTATAGGATATATTAATATGGACAGTGATCAGTGGGTAAAATGAAGGTAATATAAAGAAGTAGATAAAAAGATGTAAGTTCAAAAGCATTGTGGCATCATGATTAGAAAGAGTATCATGAAAATTAGCATTCATAAAGCTTCCACACATATATGCGAATGCTAAATCCTACCATTATACCATTTTCTCCTGGGGAAAAATATCCTAACAAATTCTTTGTTATTCTATTAGAAAAAATACTCTCACTTTTGGTTGAAGGTAAAATCCTATACCTGAAAATTGGCATTCCATGAATTACTATTGTTTTAAACATCAGAGAGAAAATAAGGAATGCCCTTTCAAAATCTGTATTTACTGATTCTTCTTATATAATAGTATTTAAGTTAATAAAAGTTGTTTTGAAATCCAAGCCCATTCCCTTCTGAAAGGCAGTAATTTTTGGAAAAAACTAAAGAGATCAGTTTACAAAGACAAAGTCATAAAATTTATTTTAATTTATGGAACTTTTGGTCATCCAACAGACTACGCTTCATGATTTAGTTATATATATATATTAATATATTAGATAGAACTAGATATATAACAAATACAATTTTAAGCCCCTTAAAGACTTCTATTTTTTCAAAATAACCCAAACCAAGCTTGTCAGTTTAATTATTAAATAATAATATCTATGTATTTTTCTGCATCCTGCTAAGTTTTCAGAAACTACCTTGAAGATACAAACATTCAATGCCTATTTCATTTTAACAAATTAATGTACATATTAAGAAATAAAATTTGGAGTTTTCTTTAAACTTTGCAGGACTGATGTGATTAAATATATTTATTACTAATAATTACCTCTATTATTTAACTATTACCTCTGAAATATAAAACATATCAAATTTGTGGCTTATATTTCTATAGCATAGGTTGATAGTTTGAATGCCTTTCTCTTATATTAGCATACATTCTATTCACATCTCTAGAATTTAGAACTTGCAAGAAATATCATATCACCTCCTATGTCTTCTGCTAGTTAAGTACTCTTCCTGATTATCACCTTTATGAGGTAATATTTTGTAATATTTTCATCATCTTAGAACAAGAATAGAATAGAAAAATAAATCTCAAAGTGTTAATATTTACAAGAGGAAATGCAAATGCCAATGTTTTAAAGATAGCACATGAGCTGAAGGTAATTTATAAAATATTCTGCTTTTAAAGTATATATATGAAAACACAGGCTATGCAATTTCTTCAGATTCTAAGTCGTGGCATATTTTCTATCCAATTAAATCTCTTCAAAGTGGTTGATTTTGCATTGGGTTGATTCTCTTTTTGTATGTATTTGCTGATCAAATTAAATAATTGTCCCTCCATGCAGGTTTATATAACATGAAATAAATTATTATAAGAAAGCCAATATATGTTTATTTAATTTTTCCACGCCTTGAATTTCACCACTCAATTTTATGGAACATTCAGTAAATTTAGGTTTAAATATATCTAATGTTCTAATTCGTGAAAATATGGAGAAATGATGTGAAACTGGTGATTGAAGACATCTGTTAGTAGCACAAATGCATTATGTAAAAGGTTTTTTTAAGATTACAGTTATTATTTTGAGAATGATAAATGAAATGGCTGCTAATGAACAGTTCACAGTCATAGCCGCACATGGCGGTTAGAAATGGGAGAATGAAAATAACTGATGCAGTTTACGTCTATCATTTCTCTGAAGCTCATGTAAGTCTTGGAATATGATATAATCAGAATTTGTGCACATGGTTGGAGGTAAATTTGCTTTAAAAATTCATTTTCAATATGCTGGCTAATTGAACATAATAATAATAAAAAATAAAAATAAAAAATAAAAATTCATTTTTAAATCTTCACCAAATGTATTATTTTACTTTGTGTAGTGAAAGCAGAGAAATATTGAAGTTTTGGAAGAATCTTAAATCCATTACTTTCTGGCAATATAACAATTTAAAAACATAACAAAATTGTACTTATGAATAAACAACCCCTGCCTGAGAGGCTTAATCATTCCAACAGCAAAATTATAGTTAATATTTGAAAGCAAATTATTAGTATTTTAAGTCATACTTGGTAATTTCTAGGTAACAAAGAATAAGTGGGATTTCAGGAGAGAATTTAAAGAAGAGGTTCTATTTGTATATACACTAATAGTTTAGAGAAGGTCGGATAAGTACAGATTCTAGTAAGTGGAGAAGATGAGACTAAAGGTGAACTTTGAATAAAATTGGGATTTAGGTAGGGTACAGAGAAGAAGCAGGCAGAGAGAGGAGAGAGTATTTCTGTCTAAGGCTGAGGCAAATAAGAGTAGTAATTTGGAGTCACTGAGTTATGGTCATAAATATGGTCAAGGCTTCAAAGCTGGGTTGCCATTACTCATTTCACAGCAAAAGTAGTAAGTGAGGGGGGGTGGGAGTTTAGGGAAGAAGAAAGATGCAAGTGAAAGGAAGCAGAGCTTGTTAATCTTTATCACTTAATTGCTGAATATGGACAGATTTCTGATAAGCTGTGATTGAAAAAGATGTTTCGTATTTCGTGAATAGTGGAATTTAACTACCCATTGTCACATCCCCACCTCTACTGTCCATTTAACTAATATCATAATCTTCCCTATAATGGGGAAAAGACTACAAAGTACTTAAGTTGCTGGTTAGTGTTAATGGAAAACTAATGCAATTCAAGTTTATTGGTCTTTTCTCATGCAGGGCAATATCAATATACTTACATAATTGAAGAGTAACAAGGATAAAATCATATTCACAGGGTCTGTACTGTGTAAGGGAAAGGTATTTCTAACTTCCCCTGTCATATAGAAATCTCTAGAAGTTTTTGTCAAAGCATTTTTTGTCATTGTCTGTTTTCTTCAGATGCAATAGAAGCTATAAATATGTTATGTATTCAGATATATCTGAATAAATATTCAGATAAATATTTGCCCTTTTAAAAAAGTATATTTTTAATTCTTCAGGTTGAGCTTAAATCATAGATCTTGTCATATATATATATGTCATACATATATATCATTAGTTTTGGGTGAAATTTAGAAATCAATGATGTTTCAAAACCATGATTAGATTTAAATATTTTGTAGATGATCTTCTTCATAGAGAATAACCACTTAGCTATGGAGCTTTAATCTGAGAATTGGGTTTTTTTTTCCTTGACTGAATTCTCCCATTTCTATCTGTAACTGACAAATAAGAGTATTTGTTTTGATATCGATCTATTTATATTGACCTTTCATGCTTACCTCATAAACTCATTAAGAAACCTATGTTAGCCTAGATTAATTCATATTTCACTCAATCTGTCTAGAATTATGTAAGTAATTGTTTGTATTCTGTAATAACAATTTCTTTTAGCAGGTCAGGTTGTTTCTCCTCAGTCTGCTCCAGCCTGTGTTGAAAATAAAAATGATGTGAGCAGAGAAAACAGCACTGTTGACTTTAGCAAGGTAAGCTTTTCTCTCTCATTTAAGTAAGCCACTGAGTTATTACTAGAAATTACTACCCATTTTAAGAGGTGTTGACACAACTTTTTGCATGCACTTTTTTTTGTTTCTTAGCCAAAGCTTGATACTGTTATATATGACGTTAGCATTTAAGTTCACATGTTTTGCTTATTCACGAAACCAAATGTGTAAGATTTATGTATAGTCTTCAGGTTTCAGCCACTTGGTATAATGTATCTCTTTGAGAAAAACAGGATAGCTGGACTTCACAGAAAATTTAACAGAAGTTTATTGTTTAAAACTATTGCTAGTTTTTTTTTCCAAAATCATTTTTCTTCTATCTGTGGGAAAACAAACCATATGATATAAACTTAATTGTCATAATCGAGGAAGGTCTTAGTGTAAGGAAACACTAGACCTGATAAGACTGAACAGAGTTTTGAATAAAAATATAATAACAACTGATTCTGTTGAGGGATACATCTAAATAGAGACAATTCAAATGAGATCATTTACTTGAACATGTTCTAAGAAAATAGAATACACGTGACTTTGGTTAGCAAATTCCTGACAGCGTATATGTGCTGTCGAAGGCTATGGCAAACTAACACTTGACCAGAAAAGAGGAGTTTCCACATTGATGAAAAATAAAGAGGGTCAACAATTCTCTTTATCTGAGTGGCTGAAACAGTAGTAACCAAGAGTGATTTTTTTCCCCCTTGAAAGCACTTAGGACTGGCAATGACTGTAACAGTGGGAGGAGGTGGGAATGGGAGGCAGAGTAGAAGTTGCCTGCATCGAGCTTCTGAAGATTAATGGCGATCAGCTCCTTGCTGTTTCAGAATGCCTCTGCCAGTGCCTAAATGGTCTAGGTCTAGTCATGTGCATGTTATTCCTCTGGTGCCTGGTGGAGTCTCCGTGGGAGCACAGTGTACCAGCTTAAGTCTGTTAATTATGCGTGCAGGGACTGGGAGGCCAACAAAAGGGGCATACTAGTCCCTGTGGGATGAAACAAAGGCATGAAAAAGGACCTCCACACCAGCAAGAGAGAGAGGTGAGGGCATACTTGGGCTGTCTTTCTACAGTGGTTCAAAGCTCATTTCACCATATGGAGGCATGTGATTCAAATATTAAGCCAGTTCAAATGTATTATTCCATTTGCCGCTCCAAAAAAAACATATCTTTTTAAAGCATTACATCTTCATTCATCTGCAAGTTGGAATAAAATTGTCGCAAGCTGCCATACATTTAATTTCTGAAATTCTTCATTTGAAACAATATCTTTTTAAAAACAATGACATAAAAAGTTGCTTACTTATTTATGCAGGCACTAACAGTATAACAAGGGCATATTTAACACTCTCAAAAACAATGATAATGCATCACATCCTTTGAAATAAACTACCTTTTAACTTTTTTAAAAGATATAACCCCTTGACACTGAATTTTATATCTCCATATCATTTTTTTTAAGATTTTATTTATTTATTTGACACAGAGAGAGAGAGAGAGAGAGAGAGAGAGTGCGAGAGCAGGAACACAAGCAGGGGGCGTGGGAGAGGGAGAAGCAGGCTTCCTGCCGAGCAGGGAGCCCGATGCGGGGCTCGATCCCAGGACCCTGGGATCATGACCTGAGCCGAAGGCAGCCGCTTAACCAACTGAGCCACCCAGGCGCCCCTCTCCATACCATTTTGCTTTTAGTTCTCCGACCTACCTTTGCAGCCTTCACAAGTGCTTTATTACAACTGAAAGAAAATGAATACTGTCAATCGGGGAGAATATTCTTATCTTCAGGTCCCCCCAAACAATTAGAACTACAGAAGAGAGAAAAATATATATCTTTCCTTTAATCCTTGTCTTTCTTACTGCATTTCCAATCACTGGTGCATTTCATCTTTTAACAGGCAAGTGAAATTTCTATAGCCCTCTACTCAGTGCCCACCATCTCTATTCCCCAGTCTCTTGTCCATATCATGGCACATTGGAAAGAACATGGCTTTTGAGAAAGAACATCAGCTCTTGAATCCTAACTCTAGCATTTATAAGCTATCTGATCTTGGAGAAGTTCTCTGAACCTCAGATTTCTCATATGTAAAATAAGAACAATATTACCTATTTCTAATTTTGTTGTAAAGATTAAATGAGATAATATAGAGAGAGAGCCTGGCAGAGTCCTCCTGAGCATATAGCAGATATTCAATAAAAAGTGGTTATTATTATTGTCGTTGTTGGTAATATTAGTGGAAATAGTATCAAAAATAAATACTAGACCAGAATTTAATATGTTTTGGTCTCCCCCGGATGTCTAGTGCCTTGAATGGTGCTTGGGATGTATTTGTTGAATGAATCCTATGAGATTTAATGTAATTTAAACCTTTAGTTCTGGAACTTTTTTCCAAGTAATACTTCTTACCTGATGACCTGGGA
Source organism: Callorhinus ursinus (assembly GCF_003265705.2). Lineage (NCBI taxonomy): Eukaryota > Metazoa > Chordata > Mammalia > Carnivora > Otariidae > Callorhinus > Callorhinus ursinus. Next base: position 67,575,915 of record NW_027397064.1, on the reverse strand, counting down.
GGGCAGGGTAATAGGGTTTGAAAAGAACAAATGTGATCCATCATTATGGAGACAAATTTAGTGCCAGATTTTACAGATACATGAGTTAAGGGATTTTAGCTCTGATGATTTCAGTTTGGTAGTGAATTTATGAAAGCTCAGCTAGTCTCCAGGTTACTTTGGCTATGTTAATATTTAAGCTTTAATACTTAGATTCCAAACCCGAGTAGAATTTTGAGATGTTAAGGGGGAAAAAAGTCTTTATTCATTTCATGTGACTTAATACTGTATCCTAGGTACCTTTAATCTACATATTTTTAACCCTTCCAATGGATAAGCTCATCAAATCTATTAATTTGAGGAATGTTTTTGAATATAATCTGAGTTGTCAGGTTTTTGCTTCCCATAATGCTTTTAAAAAGCAAAGGTGTCAAAACACTCTATATCTTTTTGTTTTTTAAACTAAGATGGCTATTTTAGTATTTCCCAGATGTTGGTGGTGTTTCTCTTATTTCAAGTGACCCAAAGAAGACTTCACGTTATTTTCTATGTAGAAGGAACTTTCTTTCGCATCTATCTTTAGTATGTGAAACATATTACAATGAGTGGATTTGGTTCAATGATAAATCCTTGAACTATAGGTAACCTTAGAAATCTTCTCATTTAGAAAGTGAGAAAGCTGAATCCCAGAGAAAGTAAGAGAGCTGCTCAAGATCACTGGCTGGTTAGTGTCACAACACCATTTCTCCCCAGAGAATCCCTATTAATTTTCTTGTACTTTCTATAATGGGCTTAAGACTTAAACTTTCTCCCTAAAGTCCCATCACTGCTTCCTTCACATCTCAGCATGTGGCTTGTCCAGACACTTCTTGTTCTGCCATGATCTTCTGTCTAACCTTGTTCCCTAGAGATATATCTGTTTCTCACCTGCAGCTTAAGTACCAAATGCCCAGAATAAAGCTTCTTTCTCTTCTTAGCTTAAAGGTCTAGAGAACCCAGAAGCATGAGTGTGAATCCATAGTCATAAGAGTATATACCTTGATTTCTTCAAGCTCCTCTTCAGAGAACCAGAAAATTCTGGTTTCTTTATGTTCATTCCAACTGCTCGAGTCCACGTAAGGATTGTCTTAAAGGTATAATTTAGCCTAGTTCTTCAGAGCAGTTTTAGGTATTTGTAATTTTATAAAAGGTTAAATTGTGGTTCTTAAATATGATCTTTTGTTATATTAAAAGGTAGTTAGATTGTCAGGGTTCTTCTGAATAATATATTAGCACAAATACAAAAATATAGGGCTAATGCAAGAACAATATAACATATAATTGTATAATATAATAATATAATTAGATAATGTATTATATAATCTATTACTCCCAAATATATGACTACCCCAAGAATAATATAATGTAATGAGTATAATATAATGGCTATTCCATATATATATTATTTAACTATAAATTATTACATTTTAAATCAAAAGACAAATTTGCTAACCCTGAAATTATGCTTTTTCTAAATAACAGATATAAATCGATGATATATTAGGTATTATGTAATGCAAAAAAAAATTCAAATGCTAGGGTCATATATTTACTTTTGTAAAATTAGACTATTTTAGCACACTATGTATTCCTTGATTTAATTAAATGGCCTCTTAAAGCATTTATTTTTATGATTGCCACCAGACTGAGGCACAGACGTCAGTAGTTGAGGCTACAGCATTTGTCAAGCAGTAAATGAATTTATAGAGAGTTTTTTGGGTAGAATTTAAATTTCTCAGTAAAGTTATGACAGGTATTACCAATATAATTCATATTTATCAATTATAAATTTTCTCAAAAAGCTGCTTTCTCACTTTAAATTTTGTTCCAGTGTATTAACATTGTATAATTGTTATTTCCATTGGGGGAAAAAAGACCCTAAAAGACTTATGAAGATATATTATGCTTTTCTCACAGGACTAATAGTATATAGGTAATCTTTTATTCTCTTCTTGAAAATTTATGCGTTATTGTAAAATTGTAAAACATTACTAATTTAAAGCATTTTCAATGTGTGCATTTCTTCTAGCTACAAAAATAAAAATGAAAATATGATAATAATTCCCATGAAATTTAACCTTCTATTATTAAGGTAAATAAATACTTTGTATCTATAAATTAAAAAGTTAGATTCCATAAAAGGAAAATATTTACCATGTAATATCCCGATGTATATGTTTTATGAGTTTACAAATTTATATTTGGAAGTATTTTTGTAGAATAAAAACTTTAGAATTTATAATATTTGTCATAAATTTTATAGGCAGTTTTGTTTTGTTAAATCATTTTTTTTCCTTTAAAATAAAACCTTGGTTCTATTTAATGTTTTTAGTGGAGTACTGCAGATTATTTTTATGTTTAATCCTTGTGATAAAATGTGTATTTCATATAATAGGATTTATGTTTTATGGCACCCTTATCTTATAGAAAAATTAGGTAGTTATAAACCTTCTAACTAGCAATGCTGAGGTCTTGATTTCCGAAAGTAACATATTTAATGTAGTCACTACAGTCTGGCTATGGACTTCCTAAGGTACTCATTCTAAAAGTTGTAATTTTTTTCATTTTAAACTTCTTGGAAAAAATCTCAAATCATTGAATTTGCAAAAGAAAAAAATCTTAACCTCACCTATATTTACCAGAGCTCTTTTCTCTCTCCCTTGGCTATCCCGACTTTGACCTTCGGCCCCCATTTCATTAACATGAGAGCATAAAACCAATTACTGTAGCAGATAAACTCTTATTCTCCCTACAGATACCCATAAAAAGCAACTCAAATGAATTAGAAACAAGAAATAAGCCTTGTGAAATTGACTATAGAGTCACTATTTGGTTTTTACTGAGGCCCTGTGCATAAAAATTGATATTTACTCTTAAGAATGTTTTACAATCATTTTCCAGAATTCACCTTTTAAGCATTTCTTCTTGTTAATGATCACTTTTGTTTTGTGTACGTTCATTTCCATCACAGACATCTCATATCAGAAATTTAACTGTGGCTCTTTAGCAACTTCAAATGTTAATACCTTTATTGTTTTCTTTACTCTGCTATATCTAAATTCTAATTTCTGATGAGAAATTGAAATTGAAGAATGATCAGGCCAAGTATAGAATGTGAAGGATATAGAAAAACTAGAAGAAAGATGGAGACTAAAGTCATAATTTATACTGTAAGGAGAAACATGGTTACATTTCTTTTGAAATAGGCATATTTTGAGTATTAATTGAAATGTGCACAAAATTAAGATAACGTAGTATAAAATATCTAAATTTATTGGTGAATACTCATTAAATTATGATTAAAGTAATTCATTTACTTGAGCACGTAAGTTTTTCTCCCTGAAAATTTCAAGATTGCTGATGCCAAAGAAGTGTCTTTTAAAGACACGAAATAGAAAAACTAGAGTATTCAGCTTATTTATGAGAACATAGAAAAATATACAAGTAAAAAATAGTTACTATTTTTAAAGGGCAAATGAGATGGTTAACTATCTTAAAACTTTATTTACATTATATTTATATAAGCTATATTTATTTTACCTACATTTATTGATGGATTACCATGTGTGAAGCACTGTGTTAGGATATGATTTAGCAAATTTTGATTTACCTTATTTTACTTTGTGATGCTCTCAGGTTGATCTGCATTTTATGAAAAAGATTCCTCCAGGTGCTGAGGCTTCAAACATCCTCGTCGGGGAGTTAGAGTTCTTGGATCGGACTGTAGTTGCGTTTGTCAGGTTGTCTCCTGCTGTGCTGCTTCAAGGACTGGCTGAAGTCCCAATTCCAACCAGGTAAAAATTATCAGAGCATCTTTTGCATTTTTCTTAAACCATTTTTTGGGTAACTCCTCCCCCAAAAAGCAAAACAAAACAAAACAAAAAACAAGAAGTAAATATAATTTCCTCTGAAAGTTTTTTCTAGAAACTAATGGGTCATTCACAAAATTGTTTCTTCTTGTTTGTGGAAGAGGAGAAAAAGTATTTTAAAAATTATTCGGTCCTTTCCTCCCTCATCTCAAACTCCAATGTTTTCTTTCAGGCTTGCTCCTCAACTCTGAATACCCTGGTCTATATTGCCATATAAAACCTTTCTTATAATGTTGGTAAAAAAGATAAAGTGTTAGGTTTGCCTCAAAGATTGCATTAGACTATGGGCTAAAAAGAGGATCCAGCAGATGAGGGTGGTCAGACTCAAAAAGGTAAAGGTTTCGAAGGCTTAGCTTATGCTTGACTGAGTAGGCCTTCTGAATACATGTAAGTACCAACCTTAGGAAATGTCTATCTAATGTACCATGTATTTCCATCTCAGGCACAGCATGCTTCCCATACACAGAGTCTGAAAAATCACTGGTAGTAGATTTGTCATACTGTGGTTGAATTCAAATCAAAAGTACAAATTTAATTTGATTACCTAAACTTATTTTTCATTTAACTATACATAAAAACTAACAACTTAGGGATAACACAAACTGAATTACATTGTTTATCACTTATTTCTATTTTATACATAAAATATATTTCCAAGGGCAAAACTGTGAAGAAAAAGAAGACTATTGACTTCAGCATGTTAGGTTCCTAGCAGTTCATCCAGGGGACCTTGCTTTCTTCCTTTTTCTCTCTATCGAATGGGATTTCTATATACACATAGCCTTTCACTCCATTCGTATTCCCGTAGCAAAACATACTTAGGCAGGGCTCCATTTCCCCCCTGTTGGGTGCCCTTTGATTGACACTATAACTGTTTCAGATGCTATTAGTATGTCTCCTCTTCCAAACACTGAATGCCTCAGCCAATTTAAAATGATGAAAAGTTCAGGTGCTATGGTACTGGGTTTGTAAAATATGTTTCCTCTATGGACCTTCGGCCTTAACTAAAAACACAGCAGATTATATCACTCTGTGCTTTGATTATGGATAAGATATTCCAAAAATGTGGAACAGTTTAGCCGGGAGAGGCCTCATTTCATAAGACCTCAGCTGACTAATATGGGATTTGGTGTTCAAGTACCTATCCTTGGCTGCACATGGGTAGCTTAGTTGCTTAAGTGATCAACTTTTGATTTCTGCTCAGGTCATAATCTCAGGGTTGTGAGACTGAACCCTGGATGTCAGGCTCTGCACTGGGCATGCAATCTGCTTAAGATTCTCTGCCACCCTCTGCCCTTCCCATCCCCCAAAAGTACCTATCCCTGAATCTGTGACAGGAACAGATTTGAAGCAGGAACCTGGTTACCACTCAGGTTATAGAAAGAAGTGTCTGTTCATCCTGTTGGAGGGCTACTGAGAGTTCTGATACATGCCAACTTTTATTAAAAAGAGGAATGATGACCTGAGCACATTAAAATGACATCTGAGTATGATTAGACTGCATTTTTCTGTATACAACTTGTAACCTATTCAGAGTTTCTGGGAATTTGGACTTCAGATTTAAGATGTCAAACTTACTAATTGTAGAGGTATTATTTTAGTAGTTTAAAATTCCTTTTCAGTCTACCAAGCAGCGCATTCCCGTTCCACCATTAGGAAGGTGTCTGATGAAATTCTGCGTCAATGATGGCTCTTTATGACAAGGATAGTTCCTGTATTTCAAAAGAAAGAAAAGAAAAATTCCCAGGAGTAGAGAAAAGCCTTAATGGGGTTATACACCCTCACTTTGAAAACTGTCAAGGTTTAGGTGACCTCATTTCATACTGACATAGCAAAATATGTGTAGAGAACAATGGAGGAGAAATTAGGGGCACAGGAGAGCCACTGTATAAGGAGAGATTAAAAAGACTAGACTATTTAGTTTGGAAAGGTGAAAAATGGAAGAAGATTAGTTAGACAAATAGAATAAAGAAAGCTGTTCGAGGTTCCTAATTATTCTCTCTTAGGAGGACAAAAGGGCACACCATGAATATAATAGCAACACATAGTAAAAATGTCAGAGAATAAATTTTTAGGACTTTATAAATAGCTCATGGAGTAGAAGCCTGAAAAATGGCAAGATGTACATAGGTTACAAAATTTCTTGGAAGTATTATAGTTGATAAAGCACCTGCCACCACATTAAGCTATTTCTGTTTTAAATTTATAGTGGACATTTCTGTGTAGTAGAAATTGACTTGGATTCAGGTACAGCTGACACAAAAAATCAATGTCAGACTCTCTAAGACTATAATATATGCTTTATGTAAAAACATGCGTAATCACTAAAGTTTGTAACTAAATGAAGGGTAGGGTTATAGTATCTGTTTTACTTACACCTTATAAAGCTATTAGTCTTCACATTTAAGACTATAAACCATTTAACAAGTGAATACCACTGAATTATATTGCAAAATATATGGCATTTTAAAATTTTCACGATTTCACTCTAACATTGAAAGCATCCCTTTTCAGAGATAATTACCGGTCCTCCAAAATTAGAGCATGTACTGATTTCTTCAGAAGCTCCAGTTGTGCTGATGACTTTGCTAGGCTTTCAGTCTGATTTAGATAGAATACCACAATGCAGTCAGTATTTTTATTCCTCCAAAATTGGAATGAATAGATCATTAACTCCCTATTTTTTTCTTCCTAACTGATCTTTGATTCCTGACAAAAAAATTTTTATTTAATGTAAATTTAACATATATCTACTGTTTTTGACCATATGTTCTTTCTTTGTTTATAATACTATATTACTTTTTTCCTCTTTACCTCATTCTATAATTTGCATATTAGTGAGTTCTTCCTTATAATTCAGAAAAGTTTAATCATATTTTACTTTTCTCACCTTCCTCCTCTAAGGATTATAATAAAGATTATAAAATTCTCACTAACCACCATGTAGGCTCTACAAGTAATTAAATGGGAAAACACTGAGATCAAAATAACCATGGATTCCCTTTGTTCAAGGGTCTTAAGTATAAAAGTCAATCATTATAAAGTGCTTTAAAGTAGTAATAAACTGTGAAAAAATGTGTAAGTATTTTACATTGAAGTCCTCATCTTAAATAATTCCTTTGAGCTGAGTGATTCTGTAACTACTAAAGTTATTTTTTATATTTCTACCATGAAACTTTTTGTTTTTTTTTTCTTCTTCTTAATTACAGATTTTTGTTCATTCTTCTGGGACCCCTGGGAAAGGGTCAACAGTACCATGAGATTGGCAGATCAATTGCAACCCTAATGACAGATGAGGTATTTATTCAAGTTCATTGGGAACATTTTCCCTTACTAGGTACACTTAACTTTTGGAGTTCCTGTATTCATGATTATTTGTTGTGAATCAGATTTCTCTGTATTGAATCCCCCTTCTTCTGTGCTTCCACTATAAAATTTCCTTTGGAAATATTTGTTTGAAAGGGGTAATAAATTCACACACATGGATATAATGCTTTAAAACCTCATATTCTAAAGAAAATGATTTAGTGACACTTTTGAATGTATTTATTAATATTCCCCTATAGTATATGTGCTGCTAAAGTGAGCCCCGTTGTTAGTATCATTATAAATCTTGTTTTGGGCAAAATAATTTTAGGACTTGAAAAAACATTGGTAGTTATCTGAATAGTATATATGATACCAAAAGCTATGCAACATCTATCAACTCTCTTTACAGTTGCCTGAATGTTCTTAACCTGAGAGTCTTTGAACCATTAGAGGAGCTATAGATGAATTTCAAGGCGTCTGTGATCTCTTTGATACAGCACACAAATTTTTCTATGTAAAAAATTTGTATGTAATTTTTTTGGACTGGAAAAAGCTTTTATCAGCTTCTCAAAGAGGTGTATGTCTCAAAAATGTACAATCATAAAAATAAGAAATAAGTACTAACATATAACTGGTTATGGAAATCTATTGTTTTTATTGTTAAGGAAGAGTAGATACAAAAGATCATGGAAGGGTCATACATTCAAAATTCAGTAGTAAATAACAGATTATGCATTTTTTAGAATCTCATCTAAATAATTTAATGTATTAATTGAAATACATGGCTTTGGATACTTGAAAATCTGTAAAAAGAGCAAATTAGTATTGTATAAAATTTTCCCTAGGTTTATGAAACCTGGAAATTTGAACTTGGTTTGGAGTTTGATATAAATTCTATTATATCTGTCCAGATTATGTTTTAAGGTTTTATATGGATCCATTATTGATATTTACACATAGGAAACCAAAAGCTGAAAGAAAAACACATTTTTTTTATCAATTTGAGAAAGAATCAACTTAATGAGTGTATTCCTTTCCTGTGGCTGCCGTAAAAACTTAGTGGGTGATTAAAACAAGAATAATTTATTTTCTCACATTTTGGGGGGCCAGAAGTGTGAAATCAGGGTGTTAGCAGGGGGCCACATTCTCTCTGAAGGCTCTAGGGGAGAATGTTTCCTTGTCTTTCCAGCTTCTGGTGGCTCCTGGCATTTCTTGACTTGTGGTGGCAAAATTCCAATCTCTGCTTCCATTTTTACATGGCTTTCTTCTCCCTTTCCTCTGTGTGTCTTCTCCCTTTCTGTCTCTTAGAAGGATATCCATCATTGGACTTAGAGCCAACCCTAATCTAGGATGATTTTATCTTGAGATCTTTACCTTCATTACATTTGCAAAGACCCTTATTCCAAATAAGGTCACATTCTGAGGTTCAGGTGGACATGTTTTGAGAGGACACTACTCAGTTCACCACAGTGAGTATCACGTTATTGAGGAAATCTGGAACAGGACAGGGGAGTTGGAAAAGGGCTTCATGAGGACCACAAACCTGCTCTAGTGGAACTGTCTTGAGAAGACACTCACGGTATCTTTGCTTTTAGTGTTTCCATATTGATTAATATTTTGCAGTTTTTACAGTATTGCAAAATATATGCCACTGTGATTCGCAGTCCACAATTTAAGTACTGTCACTTTTATGCACATATATTTCATGTTATGTTATGTTTCTATATCTACCACAATAGGACATAAGATATTTCTGGGGCATGGGATATATTATACGATGAGAGGAGCATGTTGTGTCATGGGAGGTTCATATATACGTAAGGTATCTCTCTTCCTAATTCTTCTCTTCCCCAGTTAGGAGTCAGGTTTTCTCAACCGAAAGATGTCAGTTCCAAAGTCTTTTTGACTAATCAGGTGGCCATGGAACAACAGGGAAGCACCCATGTTTTTTAAATCATAGATTTAGAATGAGAGCAATTTGAGAGCAAGCATTAGCCACCTAAATGCGGGCTCAAACATAAATCCCTTTGACTTGAAAGTTTAGAGCTTAGTTTTAGGGCGATTTGTAACTCTCTGTGAGCAGTGGGATAGAGAAGCAGAAACAGAAAGTTACTCCAGAAAATCAGAGCAATTGATTATAATAGTAGATCCATTGAATACCAAAACAATGTTTAAATACTTTTAAAAGAGAAAGAACATTTTTTATTGTTCAAAGCCCAGGTAAAGAGGTTGTTCTGCTTATCTAATTGCCTTGAAGGCAATGAATAGTTATACTCATTAAGAATAAAATTTAATATGTTGGTTCATAGTTTAGTTAAGAAAGTGGTGAATCAGATTATGGTATCAAACTGTAAATTCCATGATAGCAGTTAACACTTATCATTCATTTTTGTGCCCTGATTTTGTCAGGTGCTCAAATAAGTATTTGTTGACTGACCTTTGTTGGTTTTTCTCCTCTCCATACTGGAAATTTCTTGTGGGTAGTCATTCTGTCTTTTCTTTTGTATTTTTAGACTTAGCATAGTGTCAGGTCTTCAGTCAGGGTTTAATCTTTTTTTTTTAATGAGTTAATAACTGAATGTGCTAGTCATCTTAGCAATACCTGACATTAAATCAATTCAGTAAGCTATTTCTTCCTTTCTGTTGAGCATTACCAGCGATAAATCATATGATTTTGCTTATTGGCACTACTACCAACTACCATTGGCGTTACTACCAATGTTAATCCTTTAACATTCTTAAACATTATTAAGCACACCAAAGAGCTTTTGTTTATATAAATAGTATGCTGATATTTATCATAATAGAACTTAAAGCTGAGAATTTAAAAAATCTGTATTTATGAAATTCATTTAAAAATAATAAAATCAGTATATATTAACATAAATGACAGTTTTATGAAAACAAAAGGAAAAACAAAAACAAAACATTACTAAGAGTGGCATTGTTTTTCGTCTTCTTGTTCTGGATTTCTGAGCCAAGAATTCTCTCTGTTACCCAGATTTTAAGTCAACACTGACTCTTTCTCTTCAATCAGCAAGCAGGCCCAAATATAGTAGCTACTTAAGAAATACATATCAAATAAATGTCCAGGTTTTCCCCATCCTTAAAGGGAAATCCCTTACTGCTTCACATAGCATCTACCATTGAAGAACTGTTGGCTGAATCTGAATTTCAAAAGCTTTGAAAAGGAGTAGCATCTTCCTGGACCTGGTTATTTTAGCTTCATTCATCTCAAGGTATTACAGTCTGATTTTTGTCACTACCACTCTATGAAAACTGCTCTCAGTAAGGCCACTATTTATAGAATATACTATTCCGTGTTCAGCACTCATGTCACTTGATCTTCTATTGGCATTTCACATTTTTGAACATCTTTTTTTCATGAATAACAACTAAAATTAATTGTGCGCTTTGTTTTGAAACTAAAACTTTGAAATGTGTACTATTGCTTACCCCAAGGTCATAAATATATTCTTTTATTTTATGCTCATGAGTTTTATACTTTCTCTCTCATATATAAGTTTTTAATATACCTAGAATTGCTTTTAATATGGGAGGTGGGTAAAGACCCAATTTCATTTTTATATAGTAACTTGGCTTAGCACCATTTATTGGTTAGTCCATCATTTATTCAATGGTTAGCAATGAGTGCTTTTCAAACAACAACAACAACAAAACCACCCATCTCTGTGCCATAACTATTTTAATTATAGTGTCTTTACTATAATGAGTCTTGGTCTCTAGTATGACAAATTCCTCCTTCACTTTGTTCTTTATTTAATTCATTTAATAAATATTTATTGAATGTAAACTATTTATCAGGCACTCTTGCAGTTGCTGGGGATCTATCAGTGAACAAAATAGACAAAAGCCTTTTCTTTCATTGAGCTAATAGTCTATTGGAAAGATGAACTAGCATATAAATAGGTAAAATATATGGTATGTGTGATAAGTGCTATAGAGGAAACCCCCAAGGCAAGGAAAGGAGAGAGGAGTGGGATGGGGAGAGTTTCAAGTTAAAATCAAGAACCTAAAAGAGGAGAGGGAGCAAGCTATTCAGATATCTGAGGGAAGAGCTTCCCAAGCAAAAGGATAAACAAGGGAAAATGCTTTGAGACAGGAGCATGCCAGGAATATCTGGGGAATAACAAAGAGGACAACCTGGCTGGGCAGGAGGTTTCGGAAAGGGAGAGGGCAGTAGGCAATGAGGTCAAAGAGACAATGGGCCAGTCTTTGTAGAGTATTTGTAGGTCATGTAAGGACTTTGAGTTGGGAAGCAAATGGAAGGTTTTGAGTAGAGAAATGACATGATTTGTCTCACATATTAAAAGCATCACTTGGCTTGTGGAGGAGCAAGGGAAAAAGCAGAGAACACTTAAGAGGCATTGTAACAATTTAGGCAAGCAATGATGGTGGTGAGAAAACCATCATTGCAATTCCACTTAAAATCCCGTTGGGATTTATTGAGGAGCTTGGTAAGTTTATTCTATGAAATATGTGGAAGAACAAAGGCCCAAAAATAGTAAAAGCAGGCTTGAAGGAAACAAACACATTTCCTGAGGTTCCTCCTAATTCATTGCTGCTTTTTTATCAGTCTCCATTTCTGGATCCTCCTTCTTCCCACCCACTGCATCGATGGGAAATTTGCTCCTAATTATCCACTCCAGTTTCTACATTATCAGTTTCTTCCTACTCTATCATTTCTATCACCTTACAAAGATGATCTAGAATCTCCTCTTTTAGAAAGAAGAGAAAGGAAGGGAGGAAGAGAGGCAGGGAGGGAGGAAAAGAATGAAGAAGGAAGGAAGGAAGGAAGAAAAGAAGGACAGTTCCTAGTTGTGTGATAGAAATGAAAACTGTGGGGGCGCCTGGGTGGCTCAGTCAGTTAAGCATCTGCCTTCAGCTCAGTCATGATCCTAGGGTCCTGGGATCGAGCCCTGGGTCAGGCTCCCTGCTTAGTGAGGAGTCTGCTTCTCCCTCTCCCTTTGTCCCTCCCCCTGGCTTGTGCGTGCTCTCTCTCTCTTTCTCTCTCTCTCTTCCCCTCTCAAATGAATAAATAAAATCTTTAAAAAAAATTTTTTTTTAAATTAAAGACATGGTCACTGGCCTTTTGAAGTCCTCCTTGACTCCTCTATATCTTTCACACTCAAATCTGGTCTGCCAATAAATCTTCCTGGCTCTACTTTCAAAATATATCTGGAATCCTACTACTTCTGACTTTCTGAACTGTTATCACCTTGTTCTTACCCATATCACCTGTTCTGTGCCACCATTATTATTCTATTATTGCAATAGATTCCTACTTGTTCTCTCTGCTATTGCCTATTTCATTCTGTTCTCAATAGACAGCTAGAGCTACTCTTCTGTAGGGCCTTCTAATGGCTTCTTATCTCATTCAGAGTAAAAGTCAAAATTCTTATGATGATCTACAAAATCCTACAGGATGACCTTTCCTCTCAGACCTCATCTTCTGTTACTCTCCCTCTAGCTCACTCCTTCCCTGGATCTGACCTCCTAGCTACTTCTCAAATATGACATGCCTGCTCTCACCTGAGAATCTTTGCACTGGCTCTGCCCTCTGTCTGGAGAGCTCTTGTTTCCAATACCTCGGTTTTTGCTAAAATGTCTCATTGAGGCCTTCCTTAATCACCCTACTTAAATCACAGCATCCCCCAATCATACCCCTATTCCTCTTCCCTGCTTCATTTTTCTGCATAGAACATAACACCTTCCAACAAAATATATACTCACTATATTGTTTACTTTCCATCTCTCCCCTCCCACTAGAATGTAAGCTCCATGAGGGATGGATTTTTGTTGGTTTTATTCACTGCTGTATCTTTAGCATATAAGTAGTTTGATAAATATTAAATGAATGTTCAGAGCTCATGTTTTAGCAAGGAAAATAAGCATGAAGCAACTAATTATATAATTACAATTACAGTGAAAACTATCAAGAAAAAGAAGAAGGTGTTAGGAGAATATTAACAAGATGTCTAATCTTGTTTGAGAGGGGATGAGGGAAGGCTTCTCTTAAAAGTCAAATGTATGTTGAAATCAGAATGTAGCTTAGCTACATAATGAGAAGGGAGAGAAGGGAGAGAAGCTGTTTAAAGTAATTAAGATATTGGGGAAATTGGTGATTGGAAATCAATAGTAAAGAATGCTTTTAATTTAAAAATCAAACAAATTGTGGTATCTATACCTCTGAGGAGTTTTAAGATAATAGGAAATCAGCTGTCCTGGATGAATTTGGACATTCATTTATCTAAAGCAGGTATAGGATCATGGGATCTCTTGAAGCAATTTTTAAATTAAGAGATCAACTCAAGAAAGATTTCAAGAGAGTTTAGTAAAGTAGCTAAACTCTTGTTGGGATTAAAAACATTTGTAATTCTTAAATGTTCAGATTAGGTCTCATGGCCATATAAAACTCGTTAGAAGAGGATAAATATTCTGGGCTATAATCTCAGTGGCTTGTGGCAGGGAAATCAGTGTTGTCAATATTTAAAAAAAATATATATCTTTCCCAAATACAACTAAACCATTAATATATCTTCGGTGTCTTCAATTTATCCTAAGCAAAGACTGTATATTTATCACACCAGTAATCTTTTGTGAAAAGTTCTTGGCTGGAAAGTAAACAAAAAGCTTTTGAAAATAATCATTATCTCTTCTTCAGCAATTTAGATTGAGTATCAAACCAGAAACTAAAACAAATGGTCTAAAAGTAGAATAAAACACTTGAAAGCACAATTTCCCTGGAAATTTTGGAATATGTAGCCATTGTAATACATAGCTCAGCATATAGAATAATTTACTAGCCCCAAGCCTGAAATATTTGTTCCATTTCATATTACATGAAATACAGAAAGTACCAGAAACATTTATATGATGTTTAGTATAGATCAATTTTTCCAATTTATCTTTATTTTTACTTTCTTCATTTGTTATGTTAAGTATATCATTTCTCTGTGTGTTAGTCAGAAGAGATTAGGTTATGCTGCAGGAATAACCACCTAAAATCTCAGTGGTTTAAAACAATGAGGATTTCCTTCTATCATGCTCGTTGTCTATCATGAGTTGGCGCAAGCGTTCTGCTCGTTATAGTCACTCAGGCACCCAGGCCCATAGACACTCCATCTCGACTTGCTTTTTCTCAGTCACTATAGCAGACAAAAGGCAACGTGTTTAACTTACACTTGAAAGTGACATGTTACACCTGAATGGGTGTATTAGTCTGCTTGCTACACTGTGTAGATATGATATATGCCCAGAGAATACTAATTTATAACTTTATTATTATTTAAAAATTAAAACAAAATAAGCCTTTTTAATTGGTTTATATGTACCGGGGTATAAATATTGCTAAAATTTTTAACATATTCTATAAATATTATCTCTATTTTTAAGCAAGGGCTTCTTTCTGAAAGTTTGATTTACCCACACACAAATAACCTCTGCCAAACTTGAATCCTTAATTCTAGTTTAATGAGCTTCCTTTCTTACTCCTTTCCCTTTCTCTTACTCCTGCCTCCAGAAATTTCAACATTCATTCTAGCATTCTAAGAAAAATATATATCTGTGTGCATTCATAGAAATAAACTAAATTATAATAGTTTAAATTAAAAACTTCTTTAGTTAGAGCTGCCAATTTTTTAAAATTGTGACATAACTAGGAAATGAAAACACTGAACATGTTGTTTTTATAATTGCTTTTTTATCTTTTACTTATTGTTTTTTTCTTTTCCTCCTATAGGTATTTCATGATGTTGCTTACAAAGCTAAAGATCGCAATGACTTGGTATCAGGAATCGATGAATTTTTGGATCAGGTTACTGTTCTCCCTCCTGGAGAATGGGATCCAAGCATTCGTATAGAGCCTCCCAAAAATGTTCCTTCCCAGGTATGTTTTATTTGAAAATACTCTTAAAAATGCCATCATTTTGTTGTCTTTTAAATACACGTACTGAAATGGTATAACTTGTTCAAAAGATTCAAAGTGATTTAAATTATAACCTCTGTGATGTTGTGATTTATAATAACAAATATATATTTGGTATTCATCCCGTTTTTTGTCACAGAGCTCCTAAGCCCCTTGAAATTTCCTAAGTGAGGAAAACAACAAAGGTGTCTTTTGTTATGTTAATGAGGTGACTTTTAGAACTCACCACAGGATGGGGGCTGGGGGTCAGTGGAGCCAAGCATGTGATTAGAGGGCTGGAACTTTCAGTCCCACCCTCTCACCTCCAGTGAATGGAAGGAGCTAGAGATTGAGTTCAATCACCAGTGGCCAATGGTTTAATCAATTATGCCTATGTAATGAAGCCTCCATGGAATCCCAAAAGGACAGGGAACTGAGAGCTTCCAAGTGGTGAACATGTGGAGAGTGGGGAGAGTAGCATGTCTGGAGAGGGCGTGGAAGCTCCTGCCCTTTCCCCATACCTTGCCCTGTGCATCTCTCTACCTGGCTGTGTTCCTGAGGTATATTCTTTTGTAATAAACCAGTAATCTATAAGTAAAATGTTGCCCTGAGTTCTGTGAGCAGCTCTAGCAAATTAATTGAACCAGAGTGGAAGGTTGTGGGAACATCTGATTTATAGCCCCACTCAGAAGCTCAAGTAGCAACCTGGGGAGGGGCGTGGGGGCAATCTTGCAGGAATGAACCCTCAACCCTGGAATCTGATGCTGTGTCCCATTAACTAGTGTCAGAATTGAGTTGGATCGTAGCATTGCTTGTGTGGTTGATTGTAGCATTGCTTGTTGGTTGATATAGCTCTTTGAAATTGGCAAGTATTAAGAAAATTCAACCTCCTGCACAGAATATGGGGCTCCCACCACTATAGCTTCTCATGGGGTTATTGGCATTTTCCTCCTCTCTGCTCTTCCCTTCTTGTGTCTGGAGCTCAGCATAGGATCCCTGATCTAGGAATTAAAGATCTAATTTTGCTGTGTGTCCAGATTTTCTTACCACTTGCTCTTCTTACTTTAATTATTTCTGTGACTACCTCATGGCTTAATTCATTTAAATCTTCCCAAGAGTATCTGAAAGAAAAAGAGAAGAATGAGAAAAGGCAAAAACTTGGCAGAAAAAAACACAAAGCACAGGGTGCAAAGGCCAGTAGATACATAGAGAATGTTCTAAGACCTCACCAGGAAATGAAATTGAGAAAACTGGAAGAGTGCTTTTATCAGATAACAGGTGAAACCTGTTAAGCAATGGTCGTAAACTTGTGGGTGATGAAGATTTGGTGCTTGAAAACAAGTCAGACATCTTTTGAAACATCACACAGAGAAGCAGCAGAGACACAACTTGCCTAAGCCTTTATTTATTTATTTTGAGAGAGAGCACGTGTGTGGATGAGCAGTGGGTTGGGGCAGAAGGCGAGGGAGAGAGAGAGAGAATCTCAAACAGGCTCCCTGCTCAGCCCAGAGCCCACTGCAGGACTAGATCGCACCCTGAGATCATGACGTGAGCAGAAATCAAGAGTCAGTTGCTTAACTGACTGACTCACCCAGGCACCCCAACCTGAGCCTTTAACCAAAGTTTCATCATCTGCTGAAGAGCCCACACAGAAGGAGCTTCTTGATCGACCTGAAGAATCTCCTGAAACAGCTGAAAAAGTAGTTGTTGCCCTCCAATGTCCAAGTGGGTCCTGAGAAGAAAGTTTGTTTAGTGTTGCAGTTCACAGGTCTTATTTGACTGGATGATAAAAATCAGGTACCACACATCCCTATACAGTCTTTCTACTTTCTTTCCCAGAAGGCCCCTGGAGGTGGAGGAAGGCTGGTCCCTGCAGCATATAGGAGTAACTGTGGATACTGTACTCAGTACGAAAGAGAAGGAGCAGAGCAACTAATTAAGAAATGAGAACTACATGTTCTACATAAAATCAGTTATACCATGACCTTATAGAACACTAAAGGATTCACATTAAAGTCATGCAGTACCTCGATTGAGCTCAAGGCAATGAACACTCTCATGTTGATATCTATGGGAACGTACGGACATAAAGGATTGGAAAAGGATTGTTCTCTGCAGATAATAGTTTTTGGAATGTGCCATCTTATAATATACCAAATGAAAACTAGATAAAAATGTATATAGTAAGGCACTCAATAATTTATATTTTTCCTAGCTGACATCATTTATCACTAAGTTGAAAAACAAAGACATATGACCTTGTTTTCTACCTTGCCACGCTGAGCATTTCATTACTCAGTCAAACTCTTTCAAGTCTATCGATTAGAAATGTTTATTCTGCTGTATTTCTAGAAATTAAACTTTAAAGACATTTCAAAGTTTTTTAATGCTTTAAAGTTTTTTTTGATATCCCATAAAGGGTTAGTATCCAAAATATATAAAGAACTTATAAAACTCAATACCCAAAACCCAATAATCCAATTAAAAATGGGCAGAAGACATGACCAGACATTTCTCCAAAGAAGACATCCAGATGGCCAACAGACACATGAAAAAGTGCTCAACATCGCTTGGCATCAGGGAAATCCAAATCAAAACCTCAATGAGTTATCACCTCACACCTGTCAGAATGGCTAAAATCAAAAACAAGAAATAACAAGGTGTTGGCAAGGATGTGGAGAAAAATGGCCCT
Organism: Callorhinus ursinus; assembly: GCF_003265705.2. Classification (NCBI taxonomy): domain Eukaryota; kingdom Metazoa; phylum Chordata; class Mammalia; order Carnivora; family Otariidae; genus Callorhinus; species Callorhinus ursinus. Next base: position 67,558,100 of record NW_027397064.1, on the reverse strand, counting down.
CTTGCACTGTTTGGGGGGAATGCAAACTGGTGCAGCCACTATGGAAAACAGTATGGAGATTTCTCAAAAAGTTAAGTAGAACCATCCTTTGGTCTAGTAGACACACTACTGGGTATTTATCCAAAGAATACAAGAACACTAATTCAAAGGGATACATGCACCCCTGTGTTTATAGTAGCATTATTTAAATAGCCAAGATATGGAAGCAGCTCAAGTGTCCATCAATTGATGAATGGATAAAGAAGTGGTGTATATATCTATCTATCTATCTATCTAGCTAGCTAGCTAGCTAGCTAGCTATATATATATAAATATAAATATTACTCAGCCATAAAAAAGAATGACATCTTGCCATTGGCAACAACATGGATGGAGCTAGATAGTATAATGCTAAGCAAAATAAGTCAGTCAGAGAAAGACAAATACCATTCGATTTCACTCATTTGTGGAATTTAAGAAACAAAACAAATGAGTAAAGGGAAAAAAAGGAGCAAGACAAAGAAACAGACTCTTAACTGTAGAGAAGAAGCTGATAGTTATCAGAGGGGAGGTGGGTGGAAGGATGGGTAAAATACATAATGGGGATTAAGGAATGTACTTGTCATGATAAGCACCAGGTGATTAAAATAAAAACTTTAAAAAAAGTAAAAAAAAAATTAAAAAAGTTCTTTTCGGTATGTATGTATTGTTTACCTAATTAATGTCAAGATTTATTTAATTTTGCCTCGCACTAAATTGGAACATTTACAAGTTCCAATTTAGTGCAGGTGGATCCAGGTGGATCAATATTTTTAAAAATAAAACAATGACTACATTAAAAAAAAGAGAAAATTCAATGGCCGGCTTAATCATATTATATAGAAAATTCCCCATTACTGCTAATCATATTTATGATCAGGAATAATTTTTAAATTATAATCTTATGTATTAACTTTGTGTGGACATATGGTACAAAAATTATAAAAATTTTGCCTATAAAAATCCAGTGTGCATTTCACTCATTATATAATCCAGAAAGGTAAAAAGAAAGATTGTTGCTATTATTTGGTGTCACATTTTTTAATTGCAGGCCTGACTTTGTTGAGATTGGTGGCCAAATGTTTGTTAAGCCCACTCATATGGCCACCTCTGTTCCTACTGAATATGCCTCCTGAAACCCTCCCAGTTGTCATCTACTCAGCCTTGTCTTGGGTTCTTGTCCCTGTGGAGTACAACCTGTCAGACTCTACTGCTTTAGTTGACTCAGCCCTGGACATAGAAGTTTTCCTGGTTAGCCAGAGGTGGGCAAATGAACAAGTGTACCACTCAGCCATGAGTATTTAAAAAGGTCAGCTTAATCTCACTATCAATTTAAGAAATATAGAAAGAAAGAAGAAAAAATTCTGGTCATTTCATAATTATTAAAGATTATTTGATTTCCTTTTCTCAACAGTGACAATTTTCTGATTCTATACCTACAGCCACATAATTTCAGTTGATTTCAAACTACTAAAATAAAAGAAGTTGTTTAAAGAGTAATTTTAGGTAATGATTGACTTATTTTTGTACTTGTAAACATCTTTGCACTTACAATATTAGAAAAGGCAATATAATGCTTCTTGAAGTAATAAGAAAGAAATTAATCAGAGAAAGACATGTATCATATGACCTCACTGATATGAGGAATTCTTAATCTCAGGAAACAAACTGAGGGTTGCTGGAGTAGTAGGGGGTGGGAGGGATGGGGTGGCTGGGTGATAGACATTGGGGAGGGTATGTGCTGTGGTGAGCGCTGTGAATTGTGCAATACTGTTGAATCACAGATCTGTACTTCTGAAACAAATAATGCAATATATGTTAAGAAAAAAAAAGAAGAAGATAGCAGGAGGAGAAAAATGAAGGGGGGTAAATCGGAGGGGGAGACGAACCATGAGAGACGATGGACTCTGAAAAACAAACTGAGGGTTCTAGAGGGGAGGGGGGTGGGGGGATGGGTTAGCCTGGTGATGGGTATTAAAGAGGGCACGTTCTGTGTGGAGCACTGGGTGTTATGCACAAACAATGAATCATGGAACACTACATCAAAAACTAATGATGTATGGTGATTAACATAACAATAAAAAATTTTAAAGAAAAAAATAAATAAAATAAAATACAGACTGTTTTGGAAGAGAGACAGAGAGAGAGCAAGGGAACAGTGATACTCATTTGCATCCCCCTAATTTTGATATATTTGTGTTTTCATTTTCCTTCAATTAAAATATTTTCTAATTTCTCTTGTAAAAAATATTAATACATTGAGAGTGAGACTTTAAAAGTCACTTGTTAACACCATTTAGTTTTTTAAACATTAAAACTGAAGTCAAGCATTTTTTAAAACATCTTGCCTTTGAGGAATGATATTTTTGAAGCAAGTTGAGGCCTGGAAACTCTATTTTTAAAGTTATTTTTATGGGACTCTTTAAAATCAGGATTAATTATTGGATTCTGAGTATTAAGAGGGAGTAGTAGAAAGAACATTGAATTAGGAATCAAGGCATTTGGGTTCTGCTATGCTTCTTTACAACATTAGTATTTTTTAAATGTGTGTTGTAATTGAATAACAGATACTGTGAACTATGGTTTCTTTCATTAAATGAAGCAAGATAAATTAAAAGATATTAAATACTCTGACTTCATACTCATTCAAATACTATTTTCCCCCCATGGGATAATTTCCATGGTTTTTATGTTCTTTTGAAATGTGTGAATCACAGATTTTTTTTTTTTTTTTTTTTTTTTTTTTTTTTTGAGAGAGAGCACACACATGAGTGAGGGCCGGGGCAGAGGGAAAGGGAGATGTGGGGCTTGATCTCACAACCCTGAGATCATGACCTGAGCCAAAATCAAGAGTCAGGTGCTTAACTGACTGAGGGACCCAGGCACCCCATAAATCACAGATCTTTAAGCACTTTTTCCTCTCAGTTAAGAGAATAACTAGTCACCTCAAAGGATAACCTTGAAAATATTCATCAGAACTTTATGTCAGGCATTATAATCTCTCCCTTCTGTATACCCCAAACTTCTTTGCTTTTCTCTCATACCATTTACTTGCTTGTTGAAACCACAACCTTGTGTGAATCCAGCTCTTTAATCTGTACCTGCATTGATACAGCTGAGAGTAGCTGAAGGAAAACATAACTACGCTGACCGATTTCATTAATTCATGACCACATACTTCAAGTGGGTCCTTAATGTTGCAAGTTCATCATACTATACTCCCCTAGGCCAATAATTCTCTCTAGATGACTATTTCAGACCCGTTTTCTGTCCTCAAATCTTCAGCACATCCTTCCTGACCCTCACTTTCAGATTTGACTTGCTTCCCACTTCACTGAGAAATTTGAAATGATCAAAGAGAACTTCCATAGACTCCCACTACCATGCCTATCTGCCTACCGGCACCTGCACCCACATAATCTGCCTTCCCATATATTACTATTGACGAATTATCTGAAGTCAGCATTCTACCTTTGCACTAGATCCCATCTCTTCAAACCTATTCAAAGACATTACACCACCAATTCTCCTCTTTCTCTCCTTTATCAATTCTTTTGTTTTCACTAGCATGCAACCTTATTAATTTGCAAATCTTAAAAAAAAAAAAGAACTCTCTTTACTGCTACCACTATCAGCTACTCACCCATTCCTTTTTTTTCCCCCTCTGCAACCAAATGGCACAGGAGTTCTCTGTACTACCTGCTCCAGTTCCTCTCCTCCAAGTCTCTCTTAAGCTTTCTCCAATAAGGCTTTTGTCCCCATCACGTCACTAAAATTACTTACATGAAGGTCACCAAAGATCTCCACAATGCTCAATCACATAGTCAACTCTCAGTCTGAATTTCATTTAGCCTGTCAGTGAACAGCATTTGACAGAATTGATGACTTCCCTTTCCCTGATATGCTCTCTTTGCTTAGCTCCCAAAACATCACATTCTTGATTTTCCTCCTAGGTCACTGGTTACTCCTTCTCAGACTCCTATGCCAGTTTCTTCTTTCTATATTTTGAAATGATGCAGGCTCAGTCTGTAGTCATCTTCTCTTCTCTACCTACACTCATTCTCCTGATAATATCATCCAATATTATAGCTTTAAATCCTCTCCCAAATTTATTGTTTACTTTGAACTTGAGAGTTATTTATCCAAATGCCTGTCCCATGTCTTCACTTGGATGTCTTATAGATATCTAAACCTTGACGTGTCCAAAGTTTGAACTGAATTGTAGATTGTCTCATTTCTGTTCCTGTCTGCATCTTTGCATTTATGTTAGAAAAGGCAATATGATGCTTCCTGAAGTGTACAAGAAACTGATCTTTTTGAAAAGTCTCTTCTATCTGCACTCTCTTTTTTGTTAGGTCCTAATTCCAATCTTACTGTTGATCAAGCCCAAATTACTAATTTTTAATTTATTCTTAGATTTCCATTCTGCCAGGAAATACTCTTGGTTTCGCCTTTAATATTTATACAGAATTACACCACTTCTTGTTGATGCCACTGCCACCCTTCTAGTTCAAGCTACCATCATTTTTCTCCTGGATTATTGAAATAGTTTTTTAACTGGTCTCCTTGTTGCTGTCCTTGGCCCCTGTGTTCTCAATACAGCAGCCAGAGTGACTCCAAATGAGGTCATGCTACTCCTTTCCTCAAAACCCTACAACACTAACTCATTTCACTGAGAATTAATCCAAATACTTACAATGGTTTACTAAACCTACTCTGACGTCCCTTTACCTCTTCAAAGTAAACTACCACTTTCTGCCTTGCTCGCTCCTCTCCAACTATTTGGCTTCTTTGTTCCTTTTTTTTTTTTTTAAAGATTTTATTTATTTATTTGAGAGAGAGAGAGCACGAGAGGGAAGAGGGTCAGAGGGAGAAGCAGACTCCCCGCCGAGCAGGGAGCCCGATGTGGGACTCGATCCCGGGCCTCCAGGATTATGACCCGAGCCGAAGGCAGCCGCTCAACCAACTGAGCCACCCAGGCGCCCCCTTGGCTTCTTTGTTCCTTGTTCTTCAGACCCTATAGCCATACTCCTGCCTTGACACTGTCCCATTGGCTCTTCTTTCCTATCTGGATATCCCCCAGTTATTCTCAAGGCTTAGTCCCTTGACTCCCTCAGATTTTTCTCAAATGACACTTTCTCACTGATCCTACCTGATGGTTCTGTTTATAATTGCCACTCTTTCCTCCCTGCCCACCCGGCCCACACCTCAGACCACACCTTACTCTACTATAAGTTTTTATTTTTACATAGTTTTAATCTTTCTAACATACCATAGAATTAATTTACTTACATGTTTATTTTTTTATTGTTGGCATTCCCCATTAGAATGTGAGCTCCACAGACCTGATTTGTCCACTGGTGTATTAGTGGTGGGGCCAAGAACCTGAGACAAATTGGCTCTCAATAAGTATTTGTTGATTGACTAAATAAATTGTATAATTTGAGTAGTCAAGTACATACTCACTCATTGATTTGTTTTAAAATATCAAAATACCTGTGTTTCTGAACAAAAAATATTTCCTATATTTTCCTCAGAATATTCGTCAGTACTGTTCACACATCTCTTTTCACACACCTTTCCCTCTTACTATAAGATGAACACTCCTTGATGAAACAGGTGCTTTAGAATGGCTAATATCTTTCATGGTTTATCATTTGCCTTATCTAAGTATAGCTTTTTCCATCGTAAGATCATGAGTTAACACAGCCAGTAAGGGATAATGACCCAGAAGACCAAATAATATCACTTGCTTTCTGAGATTTGTGGAAGCTAAGAAGTGTTTCCTGGGTGACTGTTGGGTATTGAAGGTACTGAGGCCACTCTTAAAGCCCTTTACAACAGATAATAATTATTTATATGTAAAGGCAGGTGCTCCATCAGTTGACAGGCATCCTCTCTTTTATCTTTGAACTTTAGTTCAATGTACCTATTCATATACCTGGAAAGTTGTAAAAACATTAAACAATGAACTTTTCTATATTTTGTGCATTTCAAAGCCTATTTTTCTCATGTTTTAAACCTGTGCCGTTTTACCTAAATGTCCCATTGTACATAAGAACATTTGATAATGATTTTACACTATTTTGGAATGGCAGTCAAGTAAAAATTTTAATTGCACCACTTTAAAAATTTTTATGATCCTTTTAAGTCCTTTTGAACACACTGGCATGCTCTAAGATAACTGATAGGTAGGATTTTCTGATTTTTAAAAATCTCTGTCACTAAAAAAAGTGGGTAGAAAAGCCTTGTGAATAAGACCGCACTTACATAAGCCTCAGCTAATTTTTCAATGGCTCAACTGAAGTCTCCTTTTGTAAAAATCTTTTGAATCTCTGTGAGTCAGAAAAAACCATATTGTAAATCATTCCATGGGTAGGAAGATACCAGCCAGAATAAAAGAGGGAACTACCCTCAAAAATAGCTAATGGTAATAGTTGAAGTTTATTGAACAGTTGAACTATGCCAGGCATATAACGCCACCATACTTAGTACCTCTTCACTCCAACCTACCCAGCCCTCATCTCTCTGTCCCCTTCCTTTCTTTCATTTATCTTCATAGCTCTATCTCTACTTGACGTTAGAGATTTGTTGTTTGTCTCCAGTAAGAATGCTTTTTCTTGCTCATTTTTGCCTCTCTAACATCCATAACAATGCATGGCACACGAGGCACTCAATAAAGATTAGTTGAAAGAATGAACAAATGCCCATCACGTCATTTAATTTTCTCAATCACACTAACAGATGTCATTACAACTGGTAAATGGAGGAGGGAACTGAAGCTTTAGGAGGCTTAGATAACTTGCTAGAAGTCATGCAGCAAATAAGTAACAGAGCCTGGGTTCTTAGCCACTCTGCATATTGCCTCAAGGGAAAAAAATCTGTTTTTGTTATTTACAACTAGCACCTGAAATTAAAAAACAAAAACAAAAAACTTCCTGCAGGAGAAGAGGAAGATTCCTGCTGTACCGAATGGAACAGCAGCTCATGGGGAAGCAGAGCCCCACGGAGGACATAGTGGACCCGAACTCCAGAGAACTGGAAGGTCAGTGAAAAGCACTTGTATAGGACTTCAAAGACCAAATGAGACACCGCTCTTTGTGTCAGGAATTGCTGTTTTGAGATGTAATTTTTTTTAGACTTTGAGTACTTAGTGAATACCGATTTGTTTGAATACCTATTTATTTATTTGAATACCTAGTACCTGAATACCTATTTAATGCCAATTAATTTGATTTCCCAGTATTTGCTAATGATTTTTGTTACTATTAAGCCAGATACATCATTCCATTTTATCTTACCTAGTCTTTCATTTTGCTGTGCATAAAATGCATTCACAGATTCTTAGAATGAATAAGAAAACTGTCAGTTGCCCCTTCTAAAAGAGCCTGTTGAAAGCTTCAAGTTCAATGTGGAAATAGAAATAAATATCAAGAACTCAGTCTTATAGACCCTATCTCATTACATGCAAGTAGGATGTATATAATAGTATTTTTTATTTTTATGGTTGTAATTTGAAAGAGCTGTATGATTTATTTTTCTAATCACACATCTTTGAAGAGATGAAAGCTTCAATTTATTTCTTAAAATGGTTCTTTATCGTTTTTTGACAGCTTGTCTCTCTCCAAGCAATGTGTGAGCAGAAAATCAGAAAGCCTTGGGAGGGTCTGTCTTCAGGGAATATGTGCGCACACAGCCTCCATTATAATTGAAGGCAATGGCAAAGGCTTTGCAGGATTGGTACTCCCTTCCTCTCAAGGCCATTTCCGGGACTGCTTTCACTGTGTCCTCTAAGCCGACTTTCTGGTTTCTGACAACTCTGTGCATTTTAATTCTCTGTTCTTTCCCTTTATCTATGTTTTGTCTCTGAGGAAATGTCCTTGAACGTCTTCCTCGGGCTCCACACATAATTTGAGATGATTCAAACAATTTTTTCCTTTTCCCTTTACTAGAAGTGCGGTTACTCCTTCTGTTTGCTTTCATATTTTCAAATGCTGTCTTTTTATTTTTGGTGGTTCTTTTTTTTTCTCTCTTTCTCTCTCTCTCTCTCAGGTGTAACATGCCACATAGCTTAGATTTTTTTCGAAGTTCACTTTTCCTTACTGCTTCCTAAATCCTCCCAGGTCACCAATATCCGGTATCTTCGCTTCTCCAGAGTTCTTCCACAGATTCTGTTGCTGACATGACTTGAAGTATCCATTACTCATCTGCTCTCCTGGAGTTGCTGGTGTACATCTGGGCTGCCCTTGCACTGTTCTCTGCAATGACCTCCCACTTCCGGATTTAGATTTTTGCTGCTAAAAGCACGTTCATTACACAGTAATATAATAGCTATTTAGACTAATGTATGCCCTAATAAGTAATTAATTAGAAAACAACGGTCTAATAGGAAATACTATCAAACCTATAAATATTAACCACTAAGTAACAGTTCATAACCATCTCAAAATATTTTGGGGATTAGGTGGGGTATAAATTATAAATGAATGAATAAATAGTAGATTAAATCTATTTTGAATTGTGACTTTGATAAGTTAACACATCATTCAGAAATGATCCTCCCCAAATAAAAACAATGCATATGTTTAACAAACATAGGTAGGGGAAACTAAGGTGATCTCTGTGTGTGTGAGTTTCACAGGTTCACTGTAAGCTTCTTTGGATTTAAATGTCTTTTTTTCAGTTAGAATTTCATCCCACTCAGTTTCTCCTACTCCTATCTCCCTGATGGAAGCAATCACTAGAAAAACATAGTGATTCTATCACTTACATAATAGTAAGATAGTTACTAACATGTTACTATTGTGTCTATGTCAGTCAGATCAGGGCAATTAAAAATGATAGTCAAAATTTTCAGTTATCCTGAAGATATACATTTTTCAAGGCAAACCAGAATTTGTTTCTCAAGAGAACAATAATTTTTGAGGTGATTCTTAGATTGCCAGTGAATATATCTCTCTAGAAAATAAGTAACAAAACAATATTTTTGCATAATCCAAATATATTCAGCATACTGGCAGTATATTGGAACACAATGTGTTTTTTTAACCTTCCCGTAGGAACTTAATCATGGTCTTATTCATTTTAATATGACATCTTTATTCCATGGAGCACAAAGAGCTCTTAGTAGCCAAATGTTAAATCCACATATTATTATTAAATGTTCAAAGAATGAGAATACTTGTTCATTAATACTCTTGTTCCTAGTCGATTGAAAACATTTTGGTCCTTAAATTTTAGGGAGCATTTCACAATTTAATGCCATTTGCCCCTCCTCTTTCAAGTGTTTCAATGTGGTTTTTGGATACATTTAGAATAAGTGAATTTATAGCAAGGAAGGTCACTATTGTCTTATGAATGATAGATGTTGGGATATGTCTAGATAAAAGTGGATCAAAATTACATTTTTCTAGGTTGGTTATTTTAATTAAATTTTTTAAAAGATTTTTTTATTTATTGAGAGAGAGAGAGAATGATAGAGAGCATGAGAGGGGGGGAGGGTCAGAGGGAGAAGCAGACTCCCCACTGAGCAGGTAGTCTGATGCGGGACTCGATCCTGGGACTCCAGGATCATGACCTGAGGTGAAGGCAGACGCTTAACTGACTAAGCCACCCAGGCGCCCTCTAGGTTGGTTATTTTAAGGTCCCCTTCCTAATTTCCTAAAAATGGAAACAATTATGGAAGCAATCTGTCTTTACTAGATATTCCTGTCGTCCATAAGGCCATTTAGATGCCTGGAAACAATACATGGTGAGGAACATTTTGGCAGAGAAAGAGAGAAAGTAGGTAACTGGAGCCGTGGTTAAACACTCCATCTTCTCTCCAGGGTAATGCTCACTATTGTAGAATACGAAAGCCAGTTTACCCTCCCAACCTTCACTTTCTGCCACCTAAATGAAATGTAAACAATTGGGAAATACTGCCAGTGATTGAGGGTAGTAGACCCGAGTTTAGGAGGAATTGATGGATACAGAAATGGCACGGAGATTAGAGTAATCCTTAAATCTCATTACTTGAATTTTGTTGGAGGAACTTCTCTGAACCTTGTTTAAGAGAACCTGGGGTGTTTTGGTTGCTGGCCCAATATTTGGTTAGGACTTGAAGTAACATAGTGGTGCAAAGCCACCTCTGTAGATCACGATAATACAATGTAGCAGGTTAAAATGGGTCTCATCTCTGCTGATGGAAAACGTATACTGTGACCTGGCAACAGAGTAAATGAGGGTTTTGATTTGTGTGGGTTTTTTTTTATATTTGGATTTCACTCTTGTGTTTCTCCCCCCTATCTTAGGATTTTTGGGGGACTTATTTTAGATATCAAAAGAAAAGCTCCATACTTCTGGAGTGACTTCAGAGATGCTTTCAGCCTGCAGTGCTTAGCATCTTTTCTGTTTCTCTACTGCGCGTGTATGTCTCCTGTTATCACGTTTGGAGGACTGCTGGGAGAAGCAACTGAAGGTCGTATAGTATGTATTATGCTCTCCTTGGATTTCTAAAGCTCAATCAGTGTTTAAGATTCATAGATAATTGTCCATTAGCTTTTGGATTCCGTCATGAGGAGAGATTTGATGTGTGGTCGTAACCGGTACACTTCATATGAGTTTCCTGGATGGCAGGTAGAACTGGTAATCTGGGAGTGGAATACCTCAGAAGTTAGCTCTCAGTCTCATACACGGTTCTGGTCTCATTCCTGACCCCCAGTCCTTGGCTAGCTTTTCGCTCTGGTTCTCGCCTCACAAGGAGCGCATTTCCTATTTATATAGGCCATGCTTCTGTCCTGACACTTACCATGAACACATGTAAATTGTTAGTAGGAGAAAAAAAAGCAAGATAAGGAATGTGGAGAGGACGTATCCCCACTGAGTACCACTCATATTCTGCTGACTGCTTGTCTCTTTTCTTATCCTCCTACCCCACATCCTGCCCAAGGTCGCTAGGCTTTTCAGAGCAAAGGAGAAAGAATATACTCATGTATTTTAAATATTTTCTCCCTAGTTATAATGGTTGCCTGTACAGCTTAGATAATGGACTTATTTGTATCTCCACACAGAGTGCAATCGAATCTCTCTTTGGAGCATCTATGACCGGGATAGCCTATTCTCTCTTTGGTGGACAGCCTCTTACCATATTAGGCAGTACGGGACCAGTTTTGGTGTTTGAAAAGATTTTGTTTAAATTTTGCAAGTAAGTGTCACATACTTTTGGCCCTTAGCCCCTTTCTATTTCTCCACTGTATTTATACTTCTCCCAACATCACATTCGGAGTCTGCTGGGAGAGGTAGAAGTGGCTGATTCGATTCAGTTTGCCATTTTTATCTCTCCATGGAAATAAAGGAAAAATAAAAGATTTGTGTAATATGTTCAGTAAAATTTCTAAAAAATGATGCTCTGTTTTAAACACTGAGAAACCCCTTTTAGTTTTGTCCCCTTAGATGTTCATTTTAGACAGTCTTGAATTTAGATAGTCATGGGATGTGAAGCTTATTTACTTTCACGTCCTGAATTAGACTTATTTCCATCTATTTAAAATGGTGGCCAGCTGTTAAATGCCCTTATTGCCACTGTTCTTTTCCCCCTTCTAGAGAATATGGGCTGTCATACCTATCCTTAAGAGCTAGTATTGGACTGTGGACCGCAACTCTGTGTATCATACTCGTGGCCACCGATGCAAGTTCCCTCGTCTGCTATATCACCCGGTTTACTGAAGAAGCTTTTGCTTCTCTTATTTGCATCATTTTCATTTATGAGGCCCTGGAGAAGTTGTTCGAACTCAGTGAAGCATATCCAATCAACATGCATAATGATTTGGAACTGCTGACACAGTACTCGTAAGTAGTATTTCCCCTGTTGGCTGTGGGTTTTTCTCTTTACAAAATTGCTATTGTTTTAAGAAATATGAGAAACTTACCCTGCAGATAAAGTGACTTAAATTGATTCACGATCTAAATCCCTGAACAGACTCTCTGAGTTGAACAGGATTTTAAAAGTCCTCTCATTAGCTACTTATCTGATATTTGAATTCTCGTTATACAAACACAAACAAAACTCACTGAATTTAAATGTAATTTTGCTTTCAGAACTTACAACATTTATGATGGAGGTACTCAGGCTTTGCCTGTTGAAGGTGATATTACCATTTAGGATTAAAGATGGGACTATACCTCCTGCACTTTCTAGTTTTAGTACGCCAGCCGTTTGAAATTTCTCTAATGCTGTGTTTGCAGAGTGTATGTGGACATTACGTTGCGCCTTTCTTTGATTTAATTTTAGGATTTTTTTGTTGTTGCATTTGTATATACACATTTTTGTACAAAAAGTATTTGAAGCAATATGTTCTTTACAAGGCAGTTAACTATGAACGTTCTTCTTATAAACTGCTTAGCTATAGCTTCAAATCCTTTGAAGGTTTATTACCTTTATTTACTAGTGGAAGGCATTGGAACTGTTGAAATTAGGCCAAAATACTATATTGTTAGAATTTTATTAAGAATGATGTAATAATACAGTGTTGGGAAAATAGCACGATTTTTAGTACCTTAAATTTTTCCTGGTCATCAGAGATATCTTTAACAGTATACCTCTGTTTCAGACAAGAAAAACCAGAGTGGAAATATAAAATAACTTTCCCAAAAGGCAAATAGTTAGGGTGTTGTGAACAGGACTCAGAAGTGGATGAAGGAGGTGTCAAGGACACTCAGGAAGCAGGCAAATCAGAAGAATGATCAGCTTGATCAGAATGAGGGATAACCCTTCCATTTCTCTTTAGAGAGCAGTGTCACCTAATTTGGATATCCTTGCTAAGATATATATTTATCTGCTTGTATTTTTCAAACATTACATGCCAAGCACTACGCTAGAGGTATAAATAATATTCTGTCCTCAGTGAGCTTCCAGTTTAGTAGGGAATGTAGACAAACAGACAACACAATGAAATAAGTGCTGTGTTAAGAAATTGATACAGAATGCAATGGTACCACACCAGAAGAACACCCTACCCAGATTTTGAGTTCATAGAGGACTTCCTGGAGGAAGTGACATAGAAGACCAAAATATCAGTAGGAGTTAGGAAGGTGCTGAGGACTAGGGTAGGAGAGAGGTCCAGATGGAAGGAAAGGCACAGGTCTGGATGTAAGAAATGCATTAAAACTTTGTAATATTTGTCAAAAGTCATAGAGATAGTGGAAAAACAAGAAATTAGATTCAAGTTTTAGGATTTTGATGCAATTTTCAGTACACTGGTGAATACAAATAAACTCTCCAAGAGAGACAACATAGAACAAGTAAATCAGGTAAAAGCAGAACTATTCTGTTTGAAGTGGTGGGAGGCACCACCTGTCCACCCTTCCAGTTGTTCCTGAACTCTCAGTGGCCACTTCTAAGTACTTCCGACTGAGGAATACCATTTAATATCTCTCCGGGTTTAAAAAGGAAAAAGATCAGAGAAGCAAAGACTGCCCTGGATAATGGTCATAGCTTGAAGGTAGAAGAAAAAATAAGAGAGAAGGATCAGAAAAAGAAAAACAAAAACCTGGATAATGTCAGGTTGTCGAAGACAAGGGATGAGTCTGTGCCAAGAGACCGTTAGAGGACAGTGGTAGAGATCAAACCGAGTGAGGGAGAGAGATCATGATTAACTTAAGAAACAGCATTGGGTGGGGAGGGGAGGTAGAACTACAAGCTAGTTTGCAAAAGATGAAGAAGGGAGTAGGCGGTAACGATGTGGAGAAAGTATGCACAGACCATTTTGGTGTCAAAGAAACTGAAAAACAGTGCCTGCTGGAGAGGGCAGTGAGATCCTGCGAATGGTCATTTGTGACAGAAAAGAGGTATGTGTGTTTGGAAATGAGGACATAGAGGCAGGGGAAAGAGAGAGATTAGAGATGATGGTGAGAGAGTAGATAAATGTGGGATTGAAACCTCCCCAAAAGTGGTGAGATCAAGACAAATTGTGGGGTTCAGTAAGACAAATGCTCAGAGGATAACTGGAGAGCAAAAATAGCTTTGTTTGTCCATGATTCCTGCTTTTCAGGGCCATCAGGAGGAGAGCTGCATGGGTCTTGACTCTCTCAATGTTTCCATCTCCACTTTTCTAAAAACAGATCCCCACAAGTTTAAGTTCAAGTTATGCTTTATCACAGTGTACGCATCCAAAAACTAATCATCTGAAGGCTGAGCAGGAATGTGTGCTAATCACTTTGTTCCATTGCCCAAGTGCTCTTCTCAACCACAATTAGGAAAGACTGGTTCATCCTGCTGGGTGCTGAGGTTTTAGTATCGTTTGGTGCCGAAATGGGTGTAAGAGAAACAGGGAGGTTGACGGTCTCCCTGGGAAATGTGCTGATCAGATATCTGTACTGTACCATCCTCACTTTAATTTTCACACTGTGATTCCCAGGCTCCCAATACCACTCACACTGTGCTCATGAATCTGATCAGTAGTGCCATTACCTGGTCTTCGGAGAAGCAAAGCTATTATTTTGCTATGCATATAACACATATATTGATCAATGTACGTTTAGTCATGTGCATTTAAAAAAGTAAGTAGAATATTGCTAACGAAAATGTCTAATGCATTGTATAACCTCATACATGTGCTCGAAAGCATTTTCTGTTTCATGGATTCCATATAACACTTTTGGTGGTTTTCTTGTTCTTGCCACTGTGACCTTTTCACACTAATCAGTTTGTAAGTGCCATTATACTCATGCTCACCTAAAATTTTCTACTGATGTTGCTGGCCTCATGCTTTCACAGTTTTTATGAGAAAAATTCTTAGAAAATGTCATAGCTAGGATGCAATATATCTGAGATTGCAATCTTTGCAAAATTAATATGCCCATGCTTTCACATATCTTGTTTAGGTGTAAGATATTGAAAAAGGCATCATATTTAGGATCTGTGTTTCAGATATTCTTTATACTTGGGCCTCCTATATTCAGATTTTCTTAAATTCATAGTTTTACCAACCAAATAACAAAATGTCTTTGATTTTTTTTAAAAAGACTTTCCTAGTTTCTCTGGCATCCTAACCTTATAATGTGGTAATATGTAGACCTTATATTTGAAGCTATAAGCTTTCTTTTCATTGTGCCAAGTGCAAGTGTCAAGATAATCAATTTAGTTTCAAGAATATATACATTACACCAGATGATCAAGCTGAATATGTCAAGTTAGCAATAAGTAATGAGTTTGTGGGAATAACTTTTTCTAGGTTGCTTTGATTTTAAGAAATGGCAAAAATAGAATAAAACATTCTGCTTATATAAGATGGAATGTTCCTTCAATATTTAGTAATAATCTAAAGCTCTCAAAGATGGCTAGCTAAAGAAAGATTGGGGCGGTATTAATTCTTTGCAGCTGGTTGGGTCAAAGCAAAGAGCAGGGTCTATTACTCTAGTTTCCAATATGCTAGCAGACTAGAGTTAAATAATATCCAACACTTACCATGTCATTAGGAGGAGTGATTTCACTACTGGGTTGCTGAAAGATTTTTTGTTTGTTTAGTTTTGTTTTTTTACCCCTCTTTGTTGTTTATTCCAACTCCCAGCCTTCCACATAACCCAGGACTATTCTGGATAAATGTTATTTATTGACTGACCTTATACTCATAGAAGAATATTATTTTTCTTATCTCCTCAACTAGATTTGAGACTCCTTGAAGGTAGAAAACATGCAATAATTTTATCCCTCCAACCCCAGCATAATACCATCACTATAGTAAGTGATACATATTGATTAACTGAACATGTTGTAAAATAATTGACATCACCTGGCCAATCTTGTCTGGCAAGTAAAGACAGCTGTGCTCTTTGACAGTAACTTTAACATGACTCTTAAAGATTTCAACCACAAGTTTTGAATAAACTTGAGATGCTATGAAAATCTTAATGTGGGATAAAGATGTACAAATCCAGATCCATAAAACTAGTTCTGACTGAAGATTTAGACAGGGTGCCAATATGGTGGGTAAGTCATCTGGAAGAACGATAGGCAGGATTGCAGCCTCTAGCAGAGATTGAAAAGTTTCTCAGAGATGTATGGAGAGAGAAGATGAAAGGGAAGTTCTCATAGCTCATTGACCTTATAGTATTCTCTAGTCAAAAAATAAAGAATAAAACTCAGCTTTAGAGAAACCCCTGTGTTTCAGCTTTTTTAAATCAGATTTTTGCTACATATACACATGACAAACTTACCCAGATTTCTTGCAACATTAGTTTATAATTATACTTTTATGGTTATGTGTTTATTTGTATAATGTATGTGTAACTTCACCAAGTTAATCTCTGTAATGCTAGGTCCATGACTATTAGGCACACTTTTGAACTTGCTGTCCTAGCAAACTGCTTTGCACGTATCATAAAATGAGCATTTTCATATTTTTACATTTCTGGAAATGCCCCTTACAACTGATATACACATTTAACATAGAGTTTTTTCTCCTTTAAAAAGCTGATAGATTATCTGACATCTTAGAATCAAATAAATATAATTATAGGCACTCAACAAATGACTATTCAATAAAGAAACTTCTGGCAACCCATCTCATTCTTTATTTTTAATCCAAACACTTGCTATCTTTGTTTTCCCTTCTCACTTTGAACTAAATTCTTATTTTAATGATAAAGTCTTATCTTCACCAGCAATAGCATCCAATGTAAGTTTATCATTCGCCTGTTTTATCCTCATTGTTTCTAATGGATTATGAGCCTTTAGTGTACTAGATTAATGTCTCTTCATCTTTGTGCCTCCAGAGGCCAAGAGGGTTGGTAGATATGAATAAGCCTTTCTTAACTGTCTTGCAACAATGTTACTTCCCAGATGCACCTTTAGCTATTATTTTCTTTCTCTATAACTGTAGATTTGAAGACATTAAATAGAATTATCTTCCATGCTTTCTTGTCAAATAGCTGCAAAGGACAGAAATTTACATGAGCAGCCAACATGAGAGGGAGAGTGATAAGCAAAAAATGTTGGTTTCTTAGGATACATCGAATGGCTTCAGTCATGAGGCTGTTTATCAATTACACAGCATTTCACTTAGTTGAGATGTGATGAACATTGTCAGAGAGTTTACAGTCTTTGAAGTACTGACCTCATTTCACTTCCTGAATTGACCTAGATTTAAGGATACAATCTGAAATATTTAAAATGGAATATAATGATGTTTCAATTTATATTAAAATATCTCAGCCCAGATACTGCAGTAATGTGTATGTGTAGGTTAACCCACAGCCATAGGTAGCTGGTATTTTAATCAGGAGTCTAAACTCCAGAGTGGTCAGGTAACATTAAAGCAGAGAGCCTAAACTCCAGAAAAGTTTACCACAAACCTACCTACTAGCCACATGTCAATCAACCCTAAGGCTTTGCTGAATCTCAGAAATGGATTTTCATTGGTGAAAGTATTGGTTTGTTAATCAGTGTAATGAACTGCACTGGTATAATTAAAGGTAATCATTTTGAACTAAATGAAAATGAAAACACAGCTTATAAAAATTTGTGAGATGCAATAATAGCAGTGCTTAGATAGAAATTTATAGCACTGAATGCATGGATTAGAAAAGAAGAAATATCTCAAATCCATGATCTAAGCTTCAACCTTAGGAAACTAGAAAAAGAAAAGCAAATTAATTTTAAAAATTAGCAAAAAGGAATAAATAATAAAAATCAAAGCAGAAATCAATGAAATTAAAAATGGGAAATCAATGGAAAAAATTAAAGGACCAAAGTCTGGTTCTTCAAAAAGATCAATAAAATTGATAAGCCTCTAATTGGGCTAACAAAGAAAAAAGGAGAGCATATACAAATTGCTAATATCAGAAATGAGAAAGAGGACATCACTAAAGATCCTATGTGAACTAAAAAGAAAATAAAGTGATACTATGAACCCACAAATTTGATAACCTAGATAAAATGGACTAATTCCTTGAAAGAGACAGTCTGCCAAAACTCACACAGGAAATAGATAATCTGAATAGGCCTATATCTATTAAAGAAATTGAACTGATAATTAATAACCTTCCAAAAAAAAAAAGCACCAGGCTCAGATGAATTCACTGTTGAATTCTGCCAAACACTTAAGGAAAACTTTATACCAATTCTCTACAACCTCTTTCAGAGGATAGAAGCAGAGAGGATAGTCCCTAACTCATTTTATAAGGCTAACATTAGGCTAATACAAAAACCAAAGAAAGATATAAGAAAAGGAAACTACAGACCAATATCTGTCATAACCAAATATGCAAAAATCCTCAATAAAACATTAGTAACTCAACTTCAACAATGTGTAAAATAATTTTACACCACAATCAAGTGGGATTTATTTAAGTATGCAAGGCTGGTTCAACATTCAAAAATCAATTAATACAAGGCATTCCATCAACAGACTAAAGATGATAAATTCCATGATCATATCAATAAAAGCAGTAAAAGCACTTGACAAAATCCAACACCCATTCATGATAAAACTTTTGGTAAACTAGGAATAGAGGGGAACTTTCTTAACATGATGAAGAATACAGAAAAACCTACAGCTAACATCATACTTAATGGTGAAAAACTAGAAGTTTTCCCACTGAGATCAGGAACAAGTCAAGGATGTCCCTCTCACCACTCCTTTTCAACATCATACTGGAAGTTTGAACAAATGTAATAAGACAAGAAAAGCAAATAAAAGGTATACAGATTGAAAAGGAAAAATAAAACTGTCCTTGTTTATAAATGACATGATTGTTAAGTAGAAAATCTGGAAGAATCAACAAAACATCCCTGGAACTAATAAGTAATTATACCAAGGCTTCAGGATACAAAGTTTATACACAAAAGTTAATCACTTTTCTATATACCAGCAATGAACAAGTGAAATTTGAAATTAAAAACACAATACCATTTACATTAGCACACCAAAAAAAAATACTTAAGTATAAATCTAACACAACATGTTCAAGATCTATATGAGGAAAATGACAAAACTCTAATGAAACAAATAAAAAAAACCTAAATAAATGGAGAGATAGTAGATGATCATTGATAGGAGGACTCAATATTGTCAAGATGTCAGTCCTTCCCAATTTGATCCATAGATGCAACACAATCTCAAGTAAAATCCTAGAAAGCCGTTTTATGAATATCAACAAACTGATTCTAGAGTTTGTATGGAGAGGAAAAAGACCCAGAATAGCCAACAGAATAATGAAGGAGAGCTAAGTTGGAGGACTGGAACTATCCGACTTCAACACTTACTATAAAGCTACTGTAATCCAGACAGTGAGGTATTGACAAGAGAATGGACAAATAGATCAATGAAACAGAATAGAGAGCCCAGAAATATACCCCCATAGATATAGTCAACTAATCTTTGACAAAGAAGCAAAGGCAATACAATGGAGCAAAGATAGTCTTTTCAACAAATGGTGTTGGAACAACTGGACCATCCACATGCAAAAAAATGAATCTAGAAAATCTAGGAAATAAAAAATATAAAAATAGAGGGATAAAAAACAAATATTTGAATAATAGTAGAGGTAAAACGGATTCTTATTTTAGAGCTTGTTAGAACATAAAAGTACTTATTTTGATTAGCCATACATAGGCATTTGACAAGGAGAGAGAAAAGTCTTGGCTAGAGATGAGTTTTGCTGCATCACATTGAAGCCCTACACCACTTGTTATTTTTAAGAAGCTTGGTAATAACTTGGCTTGAAAGATTGGGATAGGAATCTGCACCAATATCCTTTTTTGTGGCCTTAGGTAAGTCCCTGAGAGCAGACTTCTAGAGACAATGTCTTAAGTCTCAAAAATGCATAGGAAGTATATTTGAAATACATAGGAAATAAGAGATCTGGAAGCATACATACCAAACCTATAATATTTGGGGGGAGCACAGAAGATAGGATTGTGAGGGGAAAAAAGGCTTGTTTTCTCTGTATATTTCAAAGTGTTCGATTGGCATTGTGTGCATGCATTATTTTATAATTTCTTTCTAAGAATAAGTCTTATGATGGGAAATTCATCCTACGGCAAGTCATAAAAGATGAGCTAATTAGGGCCAGGTGATGCTCATCAAATCAGTTCCCTATAACCAAATTTAATTCCCATTTCAAGAAAATAGCAACCAACAAAATTCAAGGGTAGAATAGAGCAGAATGTTTAAGGTATAATAAGTAGATTTGCCATTTTGTTCATACATTTTCTTATTCACTCAATGATTAGTTCATTCCATCAGTATCCATTGGTCTTCTCTGTATTGTGTTAGCATTGATAGTATGAAAATGAGTGTGATATGGTTTCCACTCTCAAGGAGCTCAGTGATTATCAAGAAGAGCCTAGAGATGCACTTTGAACATTGTGCTGCACATTGAGTATTTGTTGAATCTAATAAATGAGGAGGGAGCTAGACGCAATGCCTACTCAAATAATTACAGCATAGTGTAGTATTTATACTAGATATATGCATAATGGCCTGGAGGAAGAAGTAAGAAACGACCCTGGGGAGTTGGGAAATATTCATAGAAGAAATAAACCCTAAGTTGTCATGCTATCTCTGTTGTACCTGTCACTTGAGTTTATTATATATGGCATATCTATGTTTTACCCTTTCTTTATTGTATCTATATGTTCAGCATAAGCAGGTCATAATTAGAGCCGAGGGCGCTGAGGTAGAGAGAATGGGCTCCTGGAACCAATTGGCAAGGATCCTTAAAAATTGTAGTAAGTTTTATCTGGTAAAAAAATTGGGGCATTAACAAGGCTCTGGGAAGAATTATGCGATAATAGATTAGAAGGTGATCATAGGAAGTGGAGCAAGGATCAATAACCTAGGTATGAAATGTTTAAGTCTTTACTATTGACTCAGACAATGATAATGGGAAGAAAGTGAATAAACCAGGGGGAAAAAAGGAAGAAAATCCAAAATTGACAAGGCTTTGTTCATTTATTCAACAAAAAATTATGGAATACTTTCTAATTTATATGAACTATAACAAATTTTGCATACATGACTTTATTTAAACCGCATAAAACCTGTGGAAGAAATATTACTACTCCTTTACAGATGATCAATATGAGGCTCCAACAAGTTAACTAATTTGTTCAATATCATATAGCCAATGAATGATAAATGAGAGTCAAACTCAAATCCATCTGGTTTTAAAGCCCATGAACTTTCTCCTACAACATATTAAAATAAAAATAATAGGATTATTATTATTATTATTATTACAACTCCTTAAAGACAAGGACTGTCATATATTTCTATGTATTTCCCCATAGCAGTTAGCAAAGTATTCTGCACAATATAATTTTAAGCCATTATATATCAATGAATGAATAAACAACATTGCCTGCTCTGTGCTAGACATTTGGGTGTAAAAGTAACAAAATAGGTGGGGTCTTTGCTCTTATATAGCATATTATCTAGTGAAAAAATTAGACGTTAAACATTACTCAAAGAAGTGCTTAATTATAGTTGACATAAGTGCTAACATATAAAGGTGCAGAATGTCATGAGAGTGAGAAATACTTCCAAAGTTATGTATTTCGAAGCCAAGGAGAGGATATGGCTATTTGAATGAAAATGAAATTCAGATGAGAACAAGTTTAAGAATTTAATGGAGTATTTATGTTTTCAGTAGTAGCTAGCTGTCATAGTGTTTTATAGAGTTATTTTGCATATTTTTGAAAAGTTCTTTTCTTCGTGATAATAGCTATAAGTTTAGATAATTTCCTAGAGAGATAAGTATAAATACTTAGACAATCTCTTCTAAGAATAAATTCTGAAATATGGAAATAAATATATTCATAAAAGACTTACCACTGTGTTATTTAGTCATCTTGATAGAAACAAATTAAATGTTTAATAATAAAGAATGAGTAAGTAAACCATGTCGCATCCATTAACAATTATAGTTATGAAGAATAACATAGCCACATGGAAAATGCTTTCATTATGGCCCTATATAGAAAAGATTAAAGGGGCACCTGGTTGTTTCAGTAGTTAAGTGTCTGACTTTTGATTTCGGCTCAGGTCATGACCTTAGGGTGGTGAGGTCAAGCCCTGTGTTGGGCTCTGTGCTTGTCATGGAATGTGCTTGGAATTCTCTCTCTCCCTCTTCCCCCGCCACCTTAAAAAAGGAAAGTAAAGAAAAGATTAAAGACATTGTATGCTTATATATATGTTGAAAATATATGTAAGAACTATGAACAGAAATATGCCAAAAATATTACAGTAACTGGTGGAAATACTATGAGAGATTTCTTTTTAATTTTTTATTCTGTAAATATTCTGTAGTGTGATTTTATTATTTTGGTAACTCAAAATACTTTTGGAAAGAATAGGCATAAAAATGTGTTTGACTTCTTCAGATGGGTCATAGTGCTCTGATTTTATGCCCTATATCAAAACCTAACTTGCTATACAGCACTCTGGGGGTTAATTTAGTCAATAAAGAGACTTCAAAAAAATGAATCATAAACCATTATTGTTCAGTACACACAGGAAGGTACTAATAATAACTACAAAGACAAAAGGAGAGCATCTGCAACCCAGAAACTAAAATTAGTAATAATGTTGAAGGGAGTTCTACCAAATTATGTTTTCCAGGAGACAGCCACAGGCTCTTCTCATGTAAGGGAGACTGATCACCTCCATTAGCCTTGAAACAAAAGCAAAGACTTCTGGATAAGGGCATTTAATTATAATGTTTATCTAATCACTCTGTAGCCATTTATATAAATAAGATGGCATAGAGCACATGCTTTTCTTTGGGCAAAGTAAGTAGAGGATGTGTTTGGTGAAGTGTGTTTCAAGCCAAACAACACAACACCACAAGTCAAAATTATTGGCATTTTATACTGGTGTTTTTAGAAATGTAAAAAAGTGCAGATACTGCCCATTTTTTTGCCTTTGGATTGTTGAACTTCCCAGTCTGAGCTGGTAGTAGCGACACTTGTGTAACAATAACAACAGTGATGATACCTAATACCTGGTTAGCATTTCCTCATGCCAGACCCTGTTCTAGGTGCTTTTATCTATATTAACTCTTTTTACCCTCATAATACTCTCATGTGGTTGACTGCCCTCATTATCCCCACTTTAAGAAAACTGTAATGTGGAGAGGTTAAGTAACTTGTCCAAGGTTGCTCAACAAAGTGCTTGGATTTGAATGATACAGGAATTCTGGCTGGAGAGTCCCAAGTCCAGTGTCCTAGTCATCAGCCTATCTTATGCACTTCAAGAAGTTTTTTTCATTAATACTTCCATCTTATGGCCAGAGTTACTAAAAATTATTTTGGACAAAATTAACAACAGAGCTTATTCCAAACTCATATTCCATCTCTTCACATTGCTGTCTCCAGTTTTCTTTTCGTTCTTCTTTTCCTTTGGTAGTTTTGGATTAGAGTTATTTGGACTAAGTTCATCAGTATAGGTGAAGAACAGAAAAGTGGGGTTTTTCTCATTTTATCTTGATTTATTTATCTAGAATATCTGCTTTTGACATTTAAGAACATAAAATCTAAATATCCAAAGCCTTCTTTGAGCTACCAAGGGTTGGTACAGATACTTTTTCAAACTTCCTGTACAAGCGTAGAACCTCTGAGAACTAACTGCTGAGATTTCAAATATCAGAGGCACAGACTCAGGGAAAAACAATGATTTGATTGGTGATAGGTGATATCTGCGATGTATAACATAAGTCTTTTACATTGATAAATGTATTTTTCCTTTTTGGAACTGATTTGTGGGTGAGCAATATTATGAGGTAGGCCTGACAAGGAGGTGTACGTGACTAACATCCACTTAGAGACCTGACTCTCCAAAAACAAATCTCTCCTATGAGCTTGATATTTTTATACCAAATTGCTTAGGACCTTCAGAACAAATTTTAGTACTTTCTAAGTATGTAGTCATTTTACTGTTGAAATGTAAATATCCTTCCAGGAATGGAGTAACTCATTATGCCATTGTCCTCACTAACAATACAATCACTTTGGAAAACAGAGACCTTGACCCCGAGGGAATGGTGCACACAGCAAGCCAAGTGAATGGAGATGTGATACCAGTCCATGGCCAGGTTTAGATGAGGCCATGAGAAATAGGAATCTGGCCAGGTGGGCCAAAGGAGGTGGTGGTAGGACATGTGGAGCTGCCAGGACATGAGGGCAGGGCTGCAGGGTGTTTTGGGCCAGGGGGGAGGATATCTTAAAGGAGGAGTGTCTGAAAAGGGGAACCTGAGATGATCATACAGTGTAATTAGATTACCCAATTTGTTCTCGAGTCATCTCACTCCTCTGGCTGTGCTGATAGAAACGCCACAAGTTACCCCTGGAGGAAACATACTGTAGCAAAAAGAGCAGAGGTTTCGGGGTCAAGCAGACCTGGATTCAAATCTAATCAGTATGGCCTTGAATAAGTTACCACTCAGTTTCCTCCATCTGTAGAACATAGAAATCAAACTATGAAACTACGAAACAAAGTGCCTCCTGTCATGCAATGGTAGCTGTATGTATATGATCTCTGTATGCATAATATACAGTAGCTAGAGAAAGCACACATGTGTATGTATTATACACACACTTTTATACATAGATTCATTCATTCGCCTGTCATAGTGTTACCTTTCTCCCTTGTTACCTTACTTCTGCAAGAAACTTAACCATGTTTTCTCGAGTTTACATTTTAGCTTCCTTTTGTCATATATAAATTTACTTTCACCGGATTTTCAGAATATTCAGATCATTTCCTATTAAACTAGGGTGTTGGGCCCTTTTTGTTCTCATGAGGTAAATTAACAAAACGACCAACTTAGAGAATTCTAATTGTTAGCTACCTAAAAAGTAGAATGTTGGCCACATGATGTAACAGATTCAGACAATATATTACTAATTTACTCTAACAAGAAAGAGACTATTGCTCCTAATGAACACTAACCATTTTCTTTTCAGCAGCACTACTGTGCAATAGTCATTTATGTTATTACTTGAAATTTGTGATAAGGTTCGGTAAGGATTTGAGGCAGTTCTTCCGTATGTTCAGATGAAACCTGAATCGTAGCATATATATTACCTAGGTAAATATAATTAATCTCTGTAGCAGTTTAAATTTTTTTTTTTATGATTCTAAGAAGGAGACTTTAGGAAACATACGCCAGCCTAAAGCTAGGCATATGGTGTGCCCAAAGCCCTAAGTTAGGGATCTCTGATCAGTGGATTAGATACCATCTATCAGGAGGACCTTGAAGTCTTATTTGGCAGATCTCCAAGCAGCTCTCTAGTCCATTTGCTTCCTTACTCACATGCTTAGTTAGCTGGGAATCCCAGTGGGGTGGGGCAGGGGGGCGGTGGCACAAAGGGAGACAGCATGTTTGTTCCTCCCCTCACTGCCTTCAGTTTACTTTATTTTCAGAACCATCCCTAGGGATCTAAAAGACTTCAGAAATATGAAAAATATCTCTTCCTTACAAGTTTAGAGGCCCTAGACCTGACCATTTAGATTTACTTTTACATTTTTTTAAAAAATTCTAACAATTTATACAGAGAAAAAGACTGCAGATACCTGTCCTTTTTACAAAATTTCTTGCCATACTTACATAACAAGAATTTTTAGAAGAATAAAATCATTGGTACATATTTGTTTTTCTAAATATAATTTTGAGTGTAGTTATAAATATTTTAGTTTGTGGATTAATGCTGTACCTTGTCATCGCCTAACCTGCCTGGTCTTTCTTGGAATAATAACATAGATATCCTTGGGGCCAATATCCATAGTTCCAGAATATTCTCAGCCATCTGGCTCTGCTACACAATAAAGTTAGACTGGAAATAAGACAATGGTAAATAAAAGAAGCTTCCTTTGCCCAGCCCACCTCCCAAGGGCTTCATTTGTAAAAGGAGTACAGACCAGAAATCCTGTGCCCTATTAGATCCTTTTCTTGGTACCAGCCTGCAGCTGAGCTTCAGTTTCTCATTTTTTTAAATTTTTTTATTATTTTTTAAAGATTTTATTTATTTATTTAATTGACACAGAGAGAGAGACAGTGAGAGAGGGAACACAAGCAGGGAGAGTGGGAGAGGGAGAAGCAGGCTTCCTGTTGAGCAGGGAGCCCCATGCCCTGCTCAATCCCAGAACCCTGGGATCACAACATGAACCAAAGGCAGACGCTTAACCACTGAGCTGCCCAGGCAGCCCTAGTTTCTCATTTTTAAATGAGGACAAAGATACCTGTCCTACTAGTCATAGGAGTGATTTGTAGGTTTAATATTATATCAAAGTACTTTATAACCCACATGGCAAGCTTATATAATGACAGCTACTTCGTATTGAGTACTAAATTCTAGGAATAGTACTAGAAGCTTTACATATTATATGGTACCTCTTCTAAGCCTCAACACAACCCCACACAATTGTTATAATTACATTTGATGTATAATGAGTTAATAGAAACTCACAGAGGTTGTGTGATTTTCTGAGGTCAAATAGGTTGAAAGGGATGAGTCAAGATTCAGCTCAGTATTTCCAAATGGAGGCTTTAATTTTCTTTCTACTCAGAACTCAGGCAACAACATTATTTAATGTCCTTAAGAATGGTTAGGTGGCATTAAGAAAAGGGGAAGAAAAAATACTGAAAAATCTGTCCCTTCAGCAAAGCTGACAAATCACCCTGATAAAATCAATGCTTTTTTTTTTTTTTTAAAGATTTTATTTATTTATTTATTTGACAGAGAGAGAGAGACAGCGAGAGAGGGCACACAAGCAGGGGGAGTGGGAGAGGGAGAAGCAGGCTTCCCGCTGAGCAGGGAGCCCTATGTGGGGCTCGATCCCAGGACCCTGGGATCATGACCTGAGCCGAAGGCAGAACCTTAACCAACTGAGCCACCCAGGCGCCCCAAAATCAATGCTTATTTTTTAGAGTAGACCACATGAAAACTTGTGGGCTTTATACATTTTTATGTATTAAGTATTGTGTAAAAAGGGAAAAATAGACGTTTAGATGCAAGAAGACTATGGTATACTACCCAGCCAGATCCAAGCTTGGATTTTTCATATGTTCCATTCTACTCACATTGTTAATCATATACACAAATCACAAGTAACATGAAATAGGAAGAACATAAGGACTTCCTTTGCTTTTGGAAAACAGATGGGAAACAACAGAAAATTCTTTTCAGAAATGCAGAAAATTGTTACTTCTTAATAGCTAATATGGCTTCTTTAGGCAGTAGGAGAGATACCTTGCATTTCTGTTTATAATCTTAATATAGCTCTATTTTTATTCTTTATAAAAATCAAGTCTCCCAGTAAAAACAGTATATTTTAACCACACTAATCTTTAAAGTCCATCACTAAAAATATAGGTATACACACTAATTTCTAACCCCCTAGAGCATTTTGCACCATCGGTCTTAGACATTGGAAATGAGTTGCTCAGGAGAGCAGCACTGCCTCACACAATATGATTTGGTGGCCACCATTCTTGTTTTCCAGTAAGAGGAAAATTTCATAAGCAGAAACATTAGGCTCTTTAAGATTGCACTGATGAAAAGAATGTTTCTGAGCCACTTCTGAGCCAATGTCTTAACAGGTCGATCACAGACCTGTGGTGTTCATTCCTCATGATAGCACTGCCAGACACCGACATGTTAGCATGGGTGTCTGCAGTCATGGATTGTGTCGTACCCACTTCAGCACTGACCTCTATGTCTAAAGATGGACACTGAGTCCTCCACTGATGAACCATTGACATCGTATCTCCCATAAATTTCTGCCCTCCAAATTCAGGTTCCACGGTCATAAAAGAGATTGTATCTATCTGATTAACGCATGGTGCTAAATATTCCACTGTAGTTCCAAGTTTGATGGCAAGTCTAACCTTCATCTCATTCTCCCAAGTGTCTTTAATCAAAGTCCCAGGGTTCTTAGTATCCTCAAGATGAAAGGTAAATTGATTGGCTCCTATTGCAACCATTGGCTTTGTCCCAGTGTTCCATTCTGGACACCATCCTCCTCATGCTGAAGAAAGGATCCTGGCCTAGCTGCTTTTAGAAACTCTATCACAGGGTGACCAGAGATGATGTGAACAACAACAACAACAACAAAAGCTGTTACCTCCAGGTGCAGATAATTAGCCTGGAGGTCAATATCTGGAGGCACTCACTACCCAAATTTGGCCAGGTTGCTGTTGAGAATGGATGGGCCAGTTTTACAGCTGGACATCATGGTACTGGTTCCCAAGAACTAAGTTATTCCACGAGTACCCTGGCAAGATGAAGGCGTCATCACAATTTGCCCTTTTTTTTTTTTCCAATGTGTTGGTACTTTGTTAAGCAGTGACTAATTCTTCTTTTGAAATAATGATTAATTTTCCAAGTGTAAATCAAAGTAAAGCCATGAGTTACAGCTTTGAAGAATTTATTTTAGAGTCAGTTATGTCTTAAGTTGACTTGCCTATTATTCAAATGAGTCAGAACTAGCAATTTGCTTTGTTTTTCTTACTTAGGTGCTGCATGATAACAGAAGAGCTGGCTTGTTTAGTGATTTCACTAAAATATGCAAATGAATAACCTCAATTCTCCATTGATGTGCCCTTCGTTAGTAATTTAAATGGGATCAAAGGGCTAGTAAATGTTTTTGTTCCCAACTTCCTTGTAAATAAAATTCTTTCTTTCAAATAAAATTCTATATATGTGTGTATGTGTACACACATACACACACACATTTTCCCTTTTAATGTACACCTCTACTATAATGCTAATTCTCGCTTATGTTACTCCTACAAGAAATTTGACCTATTTTCCCTATTTTTCATTATAGTTTTCCTTTTATCATCAATAAATTTACTTTTAACAAACATTCAGAGTGTGAAAATGTTTTCCTATCAATCTCCTATGGTGTTGGGCTTTTTTTTCCTGATGCAGAGTAACAGAATGTTCAACTTGGGGGATTTCCCATCATGGGAACACACTCCCCCTTACTACTAAACTGATTTATAGACAGAGAGAGTTTGGCAGGTTCATTTCTGTATGAGCAGAACAGTAGCAAGACATTTCAAGGCCTGTAATCCTTGCTTTTTCATCTAATCCTGGCACAACTGTGAAATTGGAACCAGAGACTCTGAACAAGATATTGTAGACACAGTTGGGTATTTTGAAGGCTACCATAGGTGTAATCTCTAAACCTTCATTTGGAGGATCCAAGATCAATGTGAATACTTTAGGTTCTACTTTTTTCTTCTCCAAGTTTTTATTTAAATTCCAGTTAATTGGGGTGCCTGGGTGGCTCAGTCTTTGGACGTCTGCCTTTGGCTTGGGTCAAGATCCTGGGGTCCTGGGATTGAGCCATTCGTTGGGCTCCTTGCTCAGTAGGAAGCCTGCTTCTCCCTCTCCCACTTCCCCTGCTCATGTTCCCTCTCTCACTATCTCTCTCTCTGTCAAATAAATAAATAAATAAATCTTAAAAAAATTTAAAAATTCCAGTTAATTAACATACAGTGTAATATTACTTTCACGTGTAGAATTTAGTGATTCATTACTTACATACAACACCCAGCACTCATCACAAGTGCCGTCCTTAATACCCATTACCCATTTAACCCATCCCCCCACCCACCTCCCCTTCAGCACTTTAGGTTCTACTTTAAAAAAATAAGAAATGATCATATTTCAGACTATAGACATGTTACTGGCAGCTCTCCTGTTAGTTTTTAGTCCCTAGACCAGTGTCTGAGTATCTTCATTAAGTATGGAAGGGTCATTCATGTTAAAATTTGTCTTTTTAGTCTTGCCATCCTGTTGAAGATCTTTTGACTGTGTAAGTGAGGGTTTATTTCTGGGCTTTCTATTTAGTTCTATTGGTCTATAATCTGTCTTTATGCCAGTACCATACTGTTTGATTATTCTAGCTTTGTAATATGTTTTGAAATCAGGAAGTGTAAATCTTCCAACTTTATTCTTTTCTCTCAAAATTGTTTTGACTATTCAGAATCCTTTGTGGATTCATATGAATTTTAGGATTATATTTTTCTATTTCTGTAAAAAATGCCATTGGGATTTTGATAGGGATTGCATTAAATTTGTAGGCCACTTCAGGTAATATGGACATTTGAACAATTACATCTTCCAATCCATGAACACATGTGTAGCTTTTCATTCATGTCCTTAACTTCTTTCAGCAATGCTTTGTAGTTTTAAATGTGCAGGTCTTTCATGTCTTTAGTTACATTTATTCCTAAGTATTTTATCCTTTTGATGCTATTGTAAATACAATGGTTTTCTTAATTTTCTTTTTGGATTGTTCATTGCTAGTTTGTAGAAACTCAACTGAGTTTTGTATGTTGATTTTTTATCTTACAATATTGCTTAATTAATTTATTCTAACAGTTTTTATGTATAAAATCTTTAGAGTTGTCTACACGTAAGATTATGTCATCTGCAAAAGTAAAAATAATTTTACTTTTTCTTTTCCAATTTGGATGACTTTTATTTCTTTTTCTTATCTATTTGTTCTAGCTAGGACTTCCAACTATGTTTAATTAAAATGGCAAGAGTGAGCATCCTTGTCTTGTTCTTAATCTTAGAGGAAAAGATTTTGTTTTTTTCCTATTGATTAGGATTTTAGCTGTGAGCTTGTTATATATGGCTTTTATTATGTTGAGATAATTTCATTCTATTATTTGTTTGATGAGTATTTTTATTATGAAAGGCTGTTGAGTTTGTCAGATGTTTTTTATGCATCTAATAAGATGATCATGTGATTTTTATCTTTTGTTCTATTAATGTGATATATCACACTGATGGATATCTGTATATTGAACCACCCTTGCATTCCAGGGATAAATTTCACTTGGTCTTGATGTATGAACCTTTTAATGCACTGTTGAATTTGGTTTGCTAGTATTTTGGTAGGGATTTCTGCATAAATATACATCAGAGATATGAGCTTGCAGTTTTCTTTCCTTATAATATATTTTTCTGGCTTTGGTATCAGGGTAGTGCTGGCCTCATAAAATGAATTTGGAAGTGCTCCTTCCTCATCAGTTTTGTGAAAGAGTTTGAAAAGGATTGACATCAATTCTTCTCTAAATGTTTGGTAGAATTCAACAGTGAAGCCATCTAGTCATGGGCTTTTCCTTTTGGGGAGATTTTTTGTTACTGATTCATTCTCTTTACTAGTAACGGGTCTGTTCAGAACTTCTATTTATTAATGTTTCAGTTTTGGTAGATTGCCTGTTTCTAGGAATTTGTCCATTTCTTCTAGATTATCCAATTTGTTGGCATATAATTGCTCATAGTAATCTCTTAATAACTCTTAATTTTGGTGGAATCAGTTGTAATGCCTCCTCCTTCATTTCCAATTTTGAGTCTTCTGTTTTTTTCTTAGTCTAGCTAAAAGTTTGTCAATTTTATTGATCTTTTCAAAACACAAACTCCATTTCATTGATCTTTTCTATTGTTTTTCTAGTCCCTTTCATTTATTTCTGCTCTGATTTTTATTATTTCCTTTCTTCTGCCAACTTCAGGCTTAGTTTGTTCTTCTTTCTCTGGTTCCTTGTGGTTTAAAATTAGGTTGTTGATTTGAGACTTTTCCTCATTTTGAGGCATTTATTGCTATAAACTTCCCTCTTAGTACTGCTTTTCTGCACCCCATAAATTTTATTATGTTGTGTTTTCATTTTCATTTGTCTCAAGATATTTTCTAATTTTTCTTTTGGTATCTTCTTTGATGCACTGGTTGTTCAAGGGTGTGTTGTTTCATTTCTGTGTATTTGTGAAATTTCCAGTTTTCCTTCTCTTACTGTTGTCTGGTTTCATTACATTCTGTTTGGAAAATATATTTAGTATGATTTAATTCTTTTTAAATTTGTTAGGACTAGTTTTGTGACCTAACATGTGATCTGTTTTGGAGAATGTCCTTTATGTGCTTGAGAAAACTGTATTCTGCTACTGTTGGCTGAAATGTTCTGTATATGCTGTTAGGTTCATTTGGTCTGTAGTGTTGTTCAAATCTTCTGTTTCCTTTTTTCTCTTCTGTCTGGATCAGATCCATTATTTAAAGTGAGGCATTGAGAATTTAGGAAATAAAACAAATGAGCAAAGGGGAAAAAAACAGAGAGAGACAAACCAAGAAACAGACTCTTAACTGTAGAGAATACACTGATGCGTAATCGGAGGTGAGGTGGGTGGAGGGATGGGTGAAATAGGTGATGGGAATTAAAGAGTACACTTATCATGGTGAGCAATGAGTAATGTATAGAATTGTTGAACCACTATATTATACATCTGAAACTAATATAACACTGTATGTTAACTATACTTGAATTAAAATTTAAAAATTTTAATTAAAAAAATTAAACATAATTATAAATAAATAAATAAATAAATAAATAAATAAAGTGAAGTATTGAAATCTCCTAATATTATTTGTTACTGTTTATCTTTTCCTTAGTTCTGTCAGTATTTCCTTTCTATATTTCAGTGCTCTGCTGTTAGGTCAGTATACATTTTTAATTGTTATATCTTTTTAGTGAATTGACCCTTTTATCATTATATAATGTCCTTCTTTGTCTCTTCACAATATTTGACCTAAAGTCTATTTTATTTGTTATAATTATACCCCCCTCCCTGCTCCCTTTAGGTTACCATTTGCATCAAGTATCTTTTTTTATTCTTTAACTTTCACCCTATGTGTATCCTTAAATGAAAAGTTTCTTCTAGACACATTTAGTGGATCTTGTTTTTTATCCATTCAGCCACTCTTTGCCTTTGACTGGAGAGTTGAATCCATTTGCATTTCAGTAGTTCTTGATAGGGAAGGATTTACTATTCCATTTTGTTATTTGCTTTCTGTCTTACAGTGTTTTTGTCCCTCTTTTCCTCTTTTTCTGTCTGTCTTTGTTTTTTTTGAGGGGGGTGTTTTTAGTGACATTGATTCCTTCACAATTTTCTTTTGTGTTTGTTCTACAGGTATTTTCTTTGTGGTACCATGGGGCTTACATAAAGCATCTTATAGTTCCAACAATCTATTAATAAACTGATAACAAGTTCAATTTCATATAAATACTTTTTGCTTTTACTTTCTTGCCTTTACACACTTTATATTACTGATGTCACAAATCACATTTTTATATCATCTATCCGTTAACATATTTTATAGTAATAGTAATCTTTAATTATTTTATTCCAGAATTTTATACCAGAATTAAAAGTGATTTTTTACACACATCCATTACGGTATTCTTTTTTGTCTGTATGTTTACCCTGACTAGCAAGCTTTATACTTTCTTGTGCTTTTGTGTTTCTGTTCAGGGTCTGTTTGTTTTAACTTAAAGAATTTCCTTTAGCATTTCTTACAAAACAGGTCTAGTGGTGATGAGCTCCCTCAGTTTTTTTGTTTGTTTTTTGTTTTTGTTTAGTTTTGTTTTCAGATCTGGAAAGGTTTTATTTCTCCTTTATTTTTGAATAACAGTTTTGCCAGACATAGCATTCTTGGTTAGTAGTTTTCCCTTTCAACACTTTGAATATATCTCCCTTCTCCCTTCTGGCCTATGAAGTTCTTGCTGAAAAATCCACTGAAAGTCTTGAGGTTCTCTTACACATGGTGAATTGCTTTTCTCTTGCTGCTTTCTGAATACTTTCTCTGTCTTTGACTTTTGACAGTTTACTTACAATGTGTCTCAGTGTGGATTTCTTTGAATTCACTATGGTTAGAGTTCTATGGGCTTCTTAACTCTGGATGTCCATTTCCTTCCCCTTTCTTTAAGTGAGTTTTTTTTCCTTATTCTCTTTCTTTTTCTTCTGGGACTTCCATACTGTATATATTGGTCTGTTTAATGGTATTTAATATGTTTCTTAGCTTTCTCCATTCTTTTTCATTCTTTTTTCTTTTTTGTTTTTCTGACTGGAAATTTTCAAATGACTTGTCTCTGAGTCCACTGATTCTTTCTTCTCCTTGAGTGAGCCTAGTGTTGAACTGTTCTAGAGAATTTTTCAGTCTAGTTATTATATTTTTCAGCTCCAAAATTTCTGTTTGGCTCTTTTTAGTATTTTCTGTCTCTTTGTTGATATTCTCATTTTATTTGTGCATTGTTTTCTCAAGCTCCTTGAGTATCTTTATGATGGTTATTTTAATTTTATGTCAGGTACTTCATATACCTCCATTTCTTTAAGATGAGTTTCTGGTGGTTTACTTTTTTTTTTTTGTTTAGGCCAGGTTTCCCTGTTTCTTCATGTGTCTCATTACTTTGTGGTGGGATTGACACATTTGAAATAACAGTGTCATCTCGTAGTCTTTATGAATTGGCTTTGTACAGCAGAAGACCTTACTAATCAGCCTGACTAGAGATTCTGGGGGACTCTAACCTTCTTTATGTTAGGGGTAATGTAACTTTTCTGGAGAAGGGATGTATTATATGTAGTAGTAGGAAGATTTCTGGAATCAAGTGGTTAGAGTCAGACTCTCAATTAGTTTCCACATTCACATCTTCTTCTCTCACTATATTTCTTTGTTTAGTATGAGCCCTTGTCTTAGTCCAGGCCCTCTTTGGGATTCTACTGGGCAGTCCTTTACTAGTGTTGGAAATCAAGATTTAGAGTGCTTGAATGATATTCCCATGGCCGTGCAGCCAGTAAGTAACAGAGCTTTATGTACAGCCTATCTGGGACTTAGGAACCTATAGTTTTAAATAAATTGCATTAATGTATGTCTATTACTGCATTTTAGGTTCCTTTGTTTCCCTTTTGCTGTAGCTTCTCTCTCTGCTACCATGGAGGTCACTGTAGCTGCCCATAGTAGCTAATGCTTCCATATCCTATCTCTTAAAACCCTTGTCACCAGCTTTCTCACTGGAACCCTTTACCCTCTTAGAGGCCTAGTCCAGGTGAGCCCCGCTAGGGAATATTCTAACCTTCCTTAGTAAAAGAAGGAAGGATGCTTGTTTGTATTGCCCAAGTCAAGTAGAGTTTCTTGCTGTAATAGACACTCAATATTCTTTGAAGCATAAATGAATGGTGTAAAGACCAAATTCCTGATGTAGAAGACACAAGAGAGACTATTGCTTAGGCAGAGGGATTTACCAAGTAGAAACTGTATGATATTTTTCTATAGAAATAATGTTAGTAATGGTAGTTAGATTCTATAGTTTATTAATACCATTAAAACAGCAGTCCAACTAACTTTTGTTATGCAGTATATATGGGTTAATGTGGGAGCCCAACCACCATTTTTATAAAATGCTTCTATAAGAAAATGCTTTCTGAAGGACAAATAGTTTATGAATGAATTTTTTGGAAACAAAACCATTTGTAAGTTGAAGTTAACATCTAAGAACATTAATCTGTTGGTAATCTTTGCTTGTGTTTCCTTCTGATTTATTTATAAAGTTATAAAGAACCATGAGAGCAATAATTGCTTTCTATTACATAATACCACTGTACCCAACTCTTGGATTTTCTCTTTGTTCTTATGCCCATCCGACATTCATTATGTTACCTTCTATGTGGTAGGTACTCAAAAATCTTTTGTGTATTTATTTATTTTTTTTAATAACACTGTCACTCATCACGAAGAATAGTATATCCTGAGATACCTAGGGTTCTTCAACCTAATTTGCAAAATTATAAATGACCTTTAGAGTACAGATTAAGTAACTACAACTTTAATTGATATAGTTGTATAATATTAATAAAAATAAGTAAATTATAATAGTAGATTTGGATGTCTATCATTTTTTTCCATTTAACTTATAGTTTAGGGGTAGATTGTCATGGCAAAGCCTAGAAGCCATCCTGGTTTCAAAGGCTCCAAAAGCCTTGTGCTCTAACCTACACTTTAAGAATTGCATCTTACTGAGATAGAAAGGGAATGACCTCTTTCATTAGAGAAAATACTGTAGAGTAGTCTAATGTCCTGACAGTATATCTATCCTGCTTTCTGGAAATATTGTGTCTTGGAGTTTAGGATGACCTAACTACTTTTCTCTCAGATGGAGAAAAGTTATGACTGGGGAAGAAGAACCCATCATACATTTGTTTTGAGTATAGTGACAAAAAGCTACTTAGTTCACAAAAGACACTATTTTGCCTTTTCAGGTGTAACTGTGTAGAACCACATAATCCTAGCAATGATACATTGAAGGAATGGAGGGAGTCCAATATTTCTGCCTCTGACATAATTTGGGAGAATCTAACTGTATCGGTAAGTGAAACTTACAGGCTTTTGTTGACATTTTGAATGAATTATTGCCACTAAAGCAATAATATTTTGCATGGTTAATTATTATAAAAGTCTTATCTTAATTTTAATTTCATTTTTAGGTTTTCATTAGTAAACTGGGGTTTTCTTTCATTATTAAGTTTTACTAATAGTAGGCCTGAATTACTCTAAAATCAATCATAATATGACAAGATTAACTGAAGGCACATTAAATAAGAGTGGTGTTGACCTAAATGAAACCATATGGCAGAACTAAGTCGGCCTTCTGTGTAAAGAACCCAGAACTCTTTTACTGTAATACTGCTCTAGCTGTTTGGAATGCGCTGAGGGGGAGGGGATGTTTGTTAATATTTCAGTGTAAATATTGAAGTCTTTAGGAAGAACAAAATTCACTATTAACAAAATTCTGGCACCTTCCTCAGGAAGGGCTTTCTTTCTTTCTTTCTTTTTTTTTTTTTTTTTTTTAAGGATTTTTATTTATTTGACAGAGAGAGAGAGAGCACAAGCAGGGTGAGCAGGAGAGGGAGAAGCAGGCTTCCCGCTGAGCAGAGAGCCCGATGCGGGGCCTGATCCCAGGATCCTGGGATCATGACCCAAGCCAAAGGCAGACACTCAACCAACTGAGCCACCCAGGTGCCCCAGGAAAGGCTTTCTTACTTACATTTTCTTCTTATCTCCCTCTCAAGAAAAGGAATGGCAAAGATTTTTTTTCCCTATCAGGGTTAAATCCTGTACCTAAAAATTTTGGCTCCCTCTGTCTTGTGAATTCTTTTTTCTATCTCCTCATATATGCATTTCTCAATTCTTCCTAGTATCTTATAATGTTTGTGCACCTCTTTTTCCATCTATATTTGCATCCTTCTGTTCAATCTAATCTCATAACTGGAGAAATTGAATGTTTTGATTTTAGTAAGTATTAGAATCTGAATTATTCTAGTTATGAACATTACAATCTAGAGCTCCTGCCACTTTACTTACCTGTATAAGCTCAAATCCCATTATAACCATCAGCATAACTCTAAATGAATTCTAGTTCATTTTATGAAACACATACTATTTTAGCAAGTGATCCAGTTAGTGGAACATAGAAATCTTTTTCTGTTGTACAAATATCACAAAACTCTAAGTGTGATTCTTATAAGAGCATTTGACTTATTGCCTATTTTCTCAATTTTTCCCATTAAATGTTTTCTTTCAGAATGAAAATCAAATTACTTGCCCTTAGTTTAAAATTCGATCTTAACCTATATTTTATGACTTTTTTTCTTATCCTAATCATTTTCTCTAGAATAAGCTTTCGTTTATTCTTGTTTTCTTCTGTTATAAGTAATATTTATTATGTTCCATCTATTTGTCCCTAGAAAAATAACATTAACAGACTGTTTCTTTTCAGAGAGCCATTTAAATGGACCAATAAAAGAAATGTTGAGCAAGAAAGAATGCTACAGTTATTCAGAATTTAAGCATGGGATCATGGTTGATCTATTCCGCAGTGTATCTTCCATTTACATTCCCTTTGTGTAAACTGTAGAGATAATATGTCTAAAGAGCCTCTTGCTTGTGCACCTCATCTTGGTGTCCCCTTCAATGCAGAAACCCAATAATCCCATCTCTAGGTTATTTAACATGATAATTTATTCTATGTGTTATGTATTTCCTTAATAATTTACTGTTAAATGATAGTATTTATTCTATGTGATGGCAAATCCTTAATAATAAACTTCCAAAACACTCATAGCACAAGTGATCTGGCTAGTCATGAATTAATTTTAGATGTTAAAAGTTTTAGGGTCAAACAGAGTATAGTAAAAAATGTTTTGCAATCAAAGCAAATCTTGCACTTCTTTTTTATTTTTAAGTTCTGTAGTAGGTGTTAACATTCTGGCAGAAATTTTCATATTATTTTTCATTAGTTAAAAGCAGTTTTTGCAATGGAAAATTGCTAATCTTGACCAGAAATAGCCTTTATCACCAAAGGGAATGCTACATAATGAAAAAATCTTGTAATTTTTAAGTCAATGAAGACCATTAAATTGTGCTCTTAATTATTATGCTGGGTTTTTGCCCCAGCATAATCATTAGCATTTTATTAACAAAACACTGTGCTAATGGCTATTATAACTGGTTTTATAAAAATGGTGATAGAACATTTACTTTACATATTATTCATTTGAAAAGTTTTTATTGAATTGTTACGTATCTCATGAATTATAATTTACACCTTGCTAACTCAGCAAGAGTGAAGAATTTTAGCTTTCTTTGATTCTCCCACACTGCTATATGCATAGTAAGTATTCAATAAACATTTAATGATTGTTTTGAAAAACAGTTTCATATCACAAATTTACTATTTAATACAAGTGTTTTGTTTCGATTCATTTTGTTTTCCAGCTTTTGAGGTATGTTTGACAAATAAAACTTGTATCTATTTGAGATGTATAACGTGATGTTTTGATGTATGTATAAATTCTGAAATGATTACCACAATTAAGCAAGTTAACATATCCATCACCTCACATAGTTACCTTTTCCTTTTTTTCCCATTCTTCTTGCTCTCTCTTTTTTTTTTTTTTTTTGGTGAGAACCATTAAGATCTACTGCCCTAGCAAATGTCAACCATATAACACAGTATCATTATTCATAGTAATCATGTTATATATTAGATCTTCAGAATTTATTCATTCCCCATTACTAAAGCTTTGGGCCCTTTAACCAGTATTTCCCTATTTTCCCTTCTTCATCCCCACCAGCCCTTGGTAAACACACCACTCTGCTCTTTACTTCTATGAGGGTGACTTTTTAGATTCCACATATAAGTAAAATCATGAAGTATTTGTCTTACCATGTCTGCCCTTTTTCACTTAGCATAATGTCCTTCAAGTTCATTCATGTTTTTTGCAAATGACAGGATTTTCTTCTTTTTTAAAGGTAACTGATATAACTTTGTATATTTATATCACATTTTCTTAATTCATTCATCCATCTACAGAAATATAGGTTGTTTTCATATTTTGGCCATTGTGAGTAATGCTTAACTCAAGTCTTTTGTGGCAAGCTAGAATATGTAAGTTTCTCTTATATAAATAAATGTATTTAACAAAATCTTAAAATCAGTCATTACAAGGAATCCCTAAGCAAGGTTTAAAATATTCACATGCAATTAACTAGCAATTGTCTCAGAATTACATATTTAGCTTGTACATATATAAGGGGGAATATACTAATGCCAACCTTAATTTCTTCTTATTAACAAAATAAATATATTTTATTTCTTACCGAACTAAATTTTTGTAAACTTATAAAATTGAAACTTAGAATGTGTTTGAAGAATAATTAGTAGAAATGAGTTTGTCAACAATCATTTTTTAAATTTTTGTATGTGAAACCATATGTTAGATTCAAAAAAGAGAACAGAATTTAGATTTGGTTTTCACTCCTAAATCTTAGGACTGGTTCGTGTGTGTGTGTGTGTGTGTGTGTGTGTGTGTGTGTGTGTGTGTGTGTGTATGTGTTAGGGGTAAAACCAGAAAATAAATGTAGAATTTTGTAGGTCACAATTTTTCTTTTTAAATAACATACTGCCCCCCACAAAGGAAGAAAAAAAACCCACCCTTTTCAAATTTGCTTTGAATTAAAGTAACAAGGCAAGCTACTGGCAATTTATTATAGATTATATGACTGTTAAATGATCCTTTAAGTGGCATCTATGTTCTTAAGGATTGAGAACAAGACCCAGCCAAGTCCAAGGAATATTTAGAAGACTTTTATATCTGCACAAAAGACTGAAGACAGCCACAAATCTACAAATGATGTGTTTGCAGTGGAGCTTCTAGCTCCTCTTTGTGTTTTGCCATTCTACTTAACCATTACTTTGCTTAATGATTGCTCTACTAGCATCTCTGGACAGGGGCAAGAGAAAAGACTAAAAATGCAAGGATTCACTTTTGATGCTTTATTTTTTAAGAGTTTTGAGAGAAGGAAAATAGAACCATAATTATGGCTGGGTAAATGTGGTTTCTTTGGTCTTTTAATTAACCAAGTTATTGTGCTCTGTCTTAGCTTAATATGGATAACTGGAACTCAACTTTAGCTTGCAAGGAAAATATTTGGGGCTAGATTAAAAAAGGGGACAATTCTTTTAGATAATCATAAGGTAAGTTAACAATATTTTTCAAGAATCCTGGCCTTAGGGGTAGCTGCTCTAAACAGATTTTACTTGTTGTTGGTTTGTTTTTAGATAAAAATGTGGCTATCTGTGATCTATTCTAAAATCTTTTGAAGGTACAGAAGCAGAAGGATCCTCAATAAATTCAATTTCTCTTTAGGTCCAGAATATCTCAAGTACTACTAATGAGGTCACCGGATCACTTAAATCATGATTTTCTCTTTTGAAAAAAAAAAAAAAAAGTAATACTTCAGTAATCTAATCTTCAATATAAAATAAGAGAAACCAAGATGAGTTTAAAAGAGAATTTTTTATTTCATTTCAAAATATTAATGTTTTAAAATGCTCAGTTTTTCTTGGAGAAAAGAAATTTTTTTGCCTTTGCTGCCACCTCATGGCTAAGGTAGTAATTAGGATGATCCTTCAGGGGCTTATAAAAATATATATCAGGAAAAAAACAAAAAACGAGAAGTCATAATAAATATGAGCTTTGCCTTGCTCATGTAGTAATTTCCTCTCTTTTGTTCTGTAATCTAAATTTGAGCCACATCTTTGACTCCCAATTTTATTCTACTAAGAATGTATCATGGTTTTCTCGTTGCTTTCTCACCTTTCTTGATAGCTTTTGGATAAGATAATTCCACAAAATTACTGTTCTTCTTTAATGTGCAAAAATATTCCCACCGTAGGCACCATGTTTGTACCAAAGCTCTGCTGTCCAGCAGCGGTGAGGCCACAGCAAATTACTTAACTTCCCTATGTCTCAGTCTCCTCAGACAGGAAATAGAAATAATGACATCTCCCTATTTCATAGGGTTGATGTGGGAATTAATTAAGATGATATACTTAAATGTCTTGGTGTAGTGTTGACCCTAGTAACCACATACTATCACATATGTCATATTTCCAATAAATCTAGTGTTAGGAACTTAGCGGATATGAGGTTAAATATACATTGATTGGTAGATCAATTAGTTATATAGATTTAAATTTAATTTGAAAAAAGCAAAAATTTTAAAAGTGGTTCATGTTCAATTTGAACATAATATAAATCTCCAATATTGCTCACTAGCTATCCAAAGAGAATTCATAAAGCTTACTCGGATGTCTATTAAGTCGTTGAGAGCCACAGATGAAGAGCTTCAACATCTCAACTACAGTTGATCTTAGACGATAGTTTTCTGAAAGAAATGTGTCCTCTCCTTTCTTAACTAGCTCCATTTGTTTTACTTCCTCTGGCAGGAATGCAAATCATTGCATGGAGAATACATTGGACGAGCCTGTGGCCACGATCACCCATATGTACCAGATGTTCTGTTTTGGTCGGTGATCCTGTTCTTTTCCACAGTTACTCTGTCAGCTACCCTGAAGCAGTTCAAGACTAGCCGCTATTTTCCAACCAAGGTACTTAGACTAGAATTTTCCTGATCCAAACATAAACCAACATAAAGCATGTGATAGAGTCATATGTGTTTTAAGACAAAAGAAATAGCAATTGCTGCCATCAAAGGAGCCACTAAAAAGCTGTGTGTGTGTGTGTGTGTGTGTGTGTGTGTGTGTGTGTGTGTGTGTGAGGGAGCTGCCAGGTTAGGAGTGAGGTGCGGGGAAAGAGGTGAAGAGAAATCATTTTGTGATACAGGTGCTAGGACTGCACATGCCCTCGAAGCTTTTATGCTAACTTCAGATCCCAAAGATAAACTCCCACCCTCCCACTTACGCTTTTGGAAATCCGAAGCCCACACTGCATTCCTGATTGTCACTTTCTTGCCCAGTGAACAGTGGGAGCTATTCCAGCCTGACAGATACCTCCTAGGAGCCACAGTTACATTCTCTAATTGGGAAAGCCCCTGCAAGACTCATTGGAACACTATTCTCTTTTTCATTTTTAAAGTGTCAGTCCCTCCCCCTAACCCACCACGTTTACATCTGCATATTTGGAGAGCAAAGTAAACAGAGAAACAGCTTAGTTCAATATTTAACACTGCAAAGTAACACCTATAATGTCTGACTCAGCCAAAAAGAAAAAAAAAGAAAAAAGAAAGAAAAGGAACAAGAAAACAAGCTTTTTAGGGATGAGCTAAAGATTATGATCAAAATTCTACTCTAAGAAAATGTTTTAAGAACTGTTTCTTCCAGAGAAAACTTCTGTTTTTGTCACCTCTTCCTTCCCTAAGGCGGAAGATTAATTCCTTCCCCTCCCAAAGCTCAATTTGATTGATACAAATTTTTTTTGGTAAGTTGAAACAATAATCTCCTCCATTTTGTGTGGGTGTATGTGTCATAAGGTCTTCCTAATAGAAGCCATACCTAGTTGATGTTTGTAATAAGGATTTTTTTTTCTCAAAGATGGCTTTATAAATGAAAAATGGCTTTAAAAACTGGCATACACTTATCCTGATGAGCACTGAGTAATATACAGAATTGTTGAATCACTATATTGTACACTTGAAACTAATATAACACTATATGTTAACTATGCTGGAATTAAAATTTAAAAAAAAAAGAAAAAATATCTGGCTTACACAGAATAACTTTAAAATTTTCCCACTCTGTTGTACACATTCCCTGCTGCCATACTTAACATCCCAGATAAACCAGCCAAAATATTGTGCTTCTTCAATATAAATAGATTCTTTTATTATGCTTTAGGTTTATCATATTGAAATGTTACCTGTGGGAGACAGAATCCTAAAATTCAGCCAGATTCTGGCCATGCAATCTTATTCTATGTTGTAAATATTCACACACTTGAGCTCATAATAAACTTACATTTTAAAAACTGAAAACAACGCAATCACCATTGTAGCTATTACATAATGCCTCATTCTAGAAAGGTTGAGTGCATATCCATCTTAATAACAGAATACATAAGTATATATTCAGGTTCTGACAGAGCTAATGATAATATTATAGTAAGTATAAAATATAATATTATGATACTGTGTCATAAACTAATTATAAATTGTGATTCTGGATTATGTTCTTGAGTATTCCTTACTATTTATAGTTCTTTAAGTGACAAGTGTTTTCATTATTTTTAGGTTCGATCCATAGTGAGTGACTTTGCTGTCTTTCTTACAATTCTGTGTATGGTTTTAATTGACTATGCCATTGGGATCCCATCTCCAAAACTACAAGTACCAAGTGTTTTCAAGGTGAAGTTATCATACCATTTATAATCTATTTCTCCATCTCTAGGTCTAATCTTCATTTAGATGATGGTTATAATCCTACTACTTGAGGTTTTCATGAAAATATAAGGAATATAGATTAATAGAGCATTCATTAAAAGGCCCACAACATGGCTAAAATTTTGGTCTAATATTAAAAAGAAAAAAACAGAAATGGAATCTAGAGGCCACTTGAAAAAATTTCCTGTCAATTATTCCAGTAAGAATATCCATACACAACCCTCCTGAAAGATAAGGAAGCATTTTGAAAGTAAAGGAAAATGCATTATCTTGAAAAATTGCACAGTGGATAGGGCTTTGGAAAACATAAAATTAGGTCTGGAATAGAATTTTGACCATGTGACTAACTAAGTGTGTAACCTTGGTCCAGTTACTTAACCTCTTTGAGCCTCCGTTTTCTCACCTGTCAAACGGGACTGGGAGGTCCTCAAAGAATGTCAGAATGAATTTCTCTGGGACTCATCTCAGGCACCGGCAATGTTTAGAACCAATCCCGGAGCTCCTGATATGACCAAGTGTCTTTTTGCCATTTTTACATAATGACCTGTGGACACATCTAAACTAAGAGTTATATACAGTTGTCAATGTGCTATTTATAAATGTAAATAAATTTGCCAACTGTAAATGGTAAATATTAATATTTTATGTACTATAGGTATTCATTAAGAACATAGATTTTTGAGCCAGGCTGTCAGAGTTTAAATTGTTTCCACCACTTACCACCTTTGGGACCTTGGGCAATTTACTGACCCCGCTATGCCTCGGTTTTACTATCTGCACCTTCTTTAGAGTGTTGTGAAGGAAAAACGAGTTAAAATATTTAAAGTGCTTAGACTGGTGACTTGTATCTTATAGATGCTTTGTAAATATGACTATTATTATTAAGTATAGCTCATTTAGCATATCAATTTATAATTAGGGCTTTCCTGGTAGCATCTGTAAGACATAATTTAATTAGATATTCATTAATCCAGTTACTAACTATATACATTGTTTT
Source organism: Callorhinus ursinus (assembly GCF_003265705.2). Taxonomy (NCBI): domain Eukaryota; kingdom Metazoa; phylum Chordata; class Mammalia; order Carnivora; family Otariidae; genus Callorhinus; species Callorhinus ursinus. The sequence continues at coordinate 67,513,526 of NW_027397064.1, read as the reverse complement.
ATTTCTTGCAGCCTACCAGAGACGATCGTGGCTGGTTTGTTACACCTTTAGGTCCAAATCCATGGTGGACAGTAATAGCTGCTATTATTCCAGCTCTGCTTTGTACTATTCTTATTTTTATGGACCAGCAGATTACAGCTGTCATTATCAACAGAAAAGAACATAAGCTAAAGGTATATTTCAACATCCATTTTAATGTAAATCGTTGTGGCTTAACCGACATTGATTGACGTTCATTATACTTTACCTGCACTCTCTAGTCATTTATACAGTGAAATATTAATGTTTTCAGGTTTGTAATTTTTATTGTCTATATTCATGATGCTTTGTCTCACAAGGAGCTTAAAATTAATTTTTAATTTTTTAATTAATGTATTTATAGCACTTGGCTGAGCCTAAACTCCGAGACCTTACTTTCAGGACTTAAAATAATACACTTTGTAGAGGTTGTAACTTTCTTCACCATGTTTAACATATTTTAATGAAATAACAGTCTATTCTGGTGAAGGGCAGCTTTACCAATTTGTCTTGTATATACGATTCCTCTACTTCTCTATTTGACTCTAAGTATGCCTATTAGATTGCATTCATTATTGGAACAAATTATATCTTCTCGTTTGGTTTAGTTATTCATCTGTCCTCAATGACTATGACAACAAAACCTGGCCATAAATGTTAGAGTTTCTAAGCGATATCTTTGTTGAGTTTTATTGCAGATTTCAATACTTTTTTCATAAACTAAGGGAATAAATATGGATATATCTTACGTATTATATTCCGACCCTGCCATTTTACAATTGTGAATAATCAAAGTTGTTCACTGGTGTGCAATATTTCTGAGATATTCAATGTGGGCACTATCACTTTACAAAAATATGTTAAATGAAATCCATGATATCAATGAGTGGTCAAAAATAATCCACATCAGGGACACCTGGGTGGCTCAGTCGGTTAAGCATCTGCCTTTGGCCCAGGTCATGATCCTGGGGTCCTGGGATCGAGTCCCACATCAGGCTCCCTGCTCAACGGGAGCCTGCTTCTCCCTCTGCCTGCCGCTCCCCCTGCTCGCTCTCTCTCTCTGATAAATAAATAAATAAATCTTTAAAAAAATAATCCAAACCAAATCTTCTAAAAGCAGAATATGTACAATTAATCAAGTTGTTTTGTTCTGGTATCCTGAGATAATCCCCAGCTACCTTCATATCCTCTTTAAATTCTAGGGAAAGGCTCCTTTTCAGAGCAACAGAAATCATACTTTAAAGAATTTTACAAGTATGTTTGTTAGAAGGATTAAACAATCTCTGATTGAGCTATTTGGTGGAAAATAATAATGGCATTAACACATAAGAAAGCACAATTATTTCTAATAAATCTTACTAAAAAGGAATTTTATGTATATGTTGGAGGAGAATGTGTGCCTATCTGAAAACAAAGAGCATTCTTCATTCTCTTTATAGAAAGTAACTCAAGTGCTCAAAACTTTTTCTAAAAGGAGTTTGTTCAATTCACTTTTTGCTTTTGTCAAATAAAATTCTTAATTATGTGGAATTTAAGAAACAAAACAAATGAACAAAGGGAAGAAAAGAGAGAGGGGGTCTCCTGGGTGGCTCAGTCGGTTAAGCATCTGCTTTCGGCTCCAGTCATGATCTCAGGGTCCTGGGATTGAGCTCAGGGTCCTGGGATTGACCTTCCTACTCAGTGGGGGGCCTGCTTCTCCCTCTGCCTGCTGCTCCCCTCCCCCACTTTTGCTCTCTCTCTCTCTCTCTCTTTTTTCCTGTCAGAGAGAGAGAGAGAGACAAACCAAGAAACATACTCTGAACTGTAGAGAACACACTGATGGTTACCAGAGGGGGGGTGGGGGATGGGTGAAATAGGTGATGGGGATTAAGGAGAGCACTTGTTGTGATGAGCACTGGGTGTTGTATGGAAGTGTTGAATCACTATATTGTACACCTGAAATTAATATCACACTGTATGTCAACTAACTGGAATTTAAATAAAAACTTTTTTAAAAAGGTAATTTTACAAAAATATCTCACAAAGTCTTAGGAACTAGACAAGTGGTGTGCTAGTACATGCTTAACAACCAGTTCTCTGCATTTAAAAGAGAGACCCTGTTTTATAATGTTTGCTGATTTTCATGGTGTGAATACTTCCACCATGGCCCATTTCAAGTTACCAATGTGATATCAATTGGTAGGAAAAAAATTTTGAAAATTTTGAAAACTACTCCATTCAATATTGGAAACTATGAGTGATATACAGCCCTCAAAACAAGGAATTCAGATTTCCAAGTTTAATAGCCTACTTATTTAATAAGAATTATTTAAAAGTATTATTTGCTTTTAAGATATCAGTCATCTGCAAAAGCAAATTCTACCACAACGTAATTGTGAAAGTTACATAGTTGATTAAATAGATCTATAAAACATGTGTTCATACTTTAGGTTGAAAATTATTAGTCTGTTAACTCTCTAAGAAGTAGGAAAACATTTTCCTAGACACCAATTTATTTTTTAGAACTGAAAATATCTCTGTATTTCTCACAAAGTAATATATGATTTTGGTTTAAAAATTAAACAATATAAAAAGTTAAAAGACAAAAATGAAAAACACCATCATTTTATTTCCTAGAGATTACATTGTTAAAATTTTGATATATAGCCAAATACATGTTTTCAGACTACATATGTTACTTGTATTATTTTTCATGTCAGAACATTATCGTGATAGTCATCCCATGCCAACCATACAAATCTGATTATCCTTTTTAATGGCTGTATATATATATATTTCATTATATGACATATTTTAAAATGAACTCAAAGGCTCCTATTTTTAGGAAGAAAGTAAGCCTTATAATTATTGTTTTCCTTTCAAAGGAAGTTAGATTTTTTTGTTTTTGTTTTTAGCCTTTATAATTAGGCAGAAATCCCACTGATTTTGCTGAAAAATCATTCTTTGTAACGACTATCAGCTAAACTAATACAGGCAGTATTTTTTCCCTACATATTAATGGAATCATATTGAAACAAAATGCAGAAGTAAGTGAAGATTTGCTGAGAGTGATATAACCTTTTGGTTCATTCTGTACCCTTTTTTTTCTAGGTCTCCCAACCTTATAAATCACATAACAGCTGCTCCTTGTTCTTCATGAGCCTGTGGTAGGCCCTTGACATTCATAGCCTTTCCAAAGCTCTAAATCAACAAATATACTATATTTCCCCCTTTACATATCATGTAGAACAGCTAGAATACCATAAAACATCCTTTAAGTGGTCTTTTCAAGGACTTGTATATGTAGAATTAAATGCAGCTTTAAAGCATTTAATATTTTTGTCACTGAAATAAACTTGAGGCTGTATAACTAAAATATATTACATGATTTATAATTAATTTTTATTATACAAATAAATGACTATGCAATCAAAAGATTTATATTTTATCCCTTAATAGGCTGGATTTAGTAAACAATAGAGAAAATGATTCAGTCATAAGTTCTGCTATATTGCCATGAGTAGAATTAATCTTTTTCTAAGATTTATTTATTTATTTGAGAGAGTGAGCATGGAGGGGAGGGGCAGAGGGAAAGGGAGAGAGAGTCCTAAGTGGACTCTCCACTGAACCTAATAGAGGCAGGGGGTGGGGGGTGGGGTCTCAATCTTATGACCCTGAGATCACGACCTGAACCAAAACCAAGAGTCGGACACTCAACTGACTGCGCCACCTAGGTGCCCCATGAATTAATCTTTTCTTGGTCACTGTAAGTCTGAACATCCCATCCTCCTCCCCAGATGTGGATGTTTGCAAAGCAAATTCCTTCCAGTGAAGACATATTTTATCTACACTGAACACTTTTTTATTTTTATTTTTTGCCTATAATCATTGTCTTCTATAAACTTCAGTATAGTGCTGTCTGCTGCCGCTGATTTTCCTCCTAACAACAACAAAAGATCACCTTCTCAGAACAGTCTTGACTCAGAGTAACTGTTTGTTCCATAGCCGCTCTCCCCACCTGTTGCTTCACTGAAATGTTTGCACAGTCCCCTGGCTTTGACTTGAACCACATTGTCAGGAAAAGATATGTGTTTCTTGAGTATATCCCCAGACCACAAGTTAACCACATTTTCAGCTTTTACTAATTTTTTTTTATCACTTGAAAACCCATTTTTGCCTTGGTTGGATCATGCCCTGAAATAGTTGAATGAATCAAGTTTTCTAGTTTCTGTATCAAGCACCCTGTTGACTCTACCTCATGTATCTTAGTCCATATCATATATCCAAGTCACCTTGGAGTTCATCATTTTGATGTCTCCCAAACTTACATTTTCACCTTTTCTTCACTTCCATTACCAAAGCCAGTTGTTTTCTTATAGAGCATTTTTTCATGCCATTAAAAATATTTTTATCATTTTGAGAGTGTTACTACATACACAGTAAAGCTGTGTTGAGCTAAAGAAATTGGCCCAGCTCACTAAGTGTCTTCCTCCTCCCTCAGAATGAAGAAGCTCAAATTAGCAAAATTCCAATTCACTGCACCTCATGATCTTTTGGGTCATTCAAGAGTGATAGAAGCTGCAAATGTAAAAATTTGAGAAAACAAATTATCATCTATATTATATATAGGTATGGATCCGTACTCCAACATTTTTTGTTTTCTTACCTAGAAAAGTGGGATAGGCATAGGTTCACTGACTCCCTTTGAAAAGCATTAGAAATAGCTGCTTTTTAAAAAAAGCACATTCTCTAAAAGTGGAAAGAAAGATACTATCTTACAGAAAAGAAAGTTTCTGTTAAGCTACAAACTGTGGGCTTTTCTACATGTTTCTGTAGACAGTTCAGGCTTCTTTTGACATCATTTTTAATAAACAGCAATACAATCTCAGATCACTTGAGTAAATGAATGCATTTGCAACATTCATTTGGCACCACATTCTCTTGATGATTATGGCATTTGATATGTTCTTTTTTGCCCTCTTTGTCAGCCTGGTTCTTCATGTCAATCTATAGTCTTTTATGTGGTTAACTTGACAGATGCAGGAAATGGCTGCCAAGCTTTGAAATGAATTTTTTCAGCAGTGGCATCTGGGTATCAGATGGTCCCCTTGGCTGGCCTCTTGTCTTGCTGCATGTTGGTTTTAGTGGGGTCTGGTGTAGCATCACCTGTTGCTATGTTCCCTTTTCCTCCCATATGTCCATTTCCTGTGATTCGTGGATGAAAGTGAGAATAAAAGCTCTGATTCTGTCTTTATTTCAGAAAAAAAAAAATCTACAGAAATATGTTAGAAGGTACAGAGTTCTCTCTCTGACAAAGGGATACTTCCCTTTGGCTGTCATGCCTCTCAGCTAATGATTTGGGTACAAAGACCAAGTTTTAAGATATTTAATGAAAGGCAAGAAGGAGGATGATGATTAATTAGTGGAACTGCCAGAACTGCTTTATTTCCTTTGATTCTCATTACATTAAGATGCTCCCATTGCTGTACAACATAACTAGGGGGAAATTGTATTTCTGTTTTTATTAGATTCTTGTACAAAGCTAGCTTTCTAAATTTAAAAATGAAATTATTCACTTGGAAACCATTATTTTGTCTGCTTCCTGCAATCCAGAAGCCCACTGTTTATGTTTGTATTGTCTTTTTAAAACACTAGGTAAGAGCTATAGGAAATCACCATCGTGAAGAAGGCCTTTCTTCTATTATTAAGCCCTAGAGAGCTTGGATCTTGGGAGAGTCCAGGGTGTGCTAAAAGGACAAGCCAAACTCTCAGAGCCCCTCTCCTCTGCCCTTCCCTGATGTTTATCTCATGGCTGTTAGCACGTCTTCCATTCTCTCCTAGCAGTACCGTAACTTCGCAAAACAGCCCGGGGGCACCATTCACATCACCGGTGAAGACATGCTCCTTTAAAGGGACCAAAATTTGGGTTCTATTTTATGCAGCCACATCTTCCAAATTGTTCATTCAAAAGGACGAGAAGACCGTAGTGTGTCCCTGGTTAATCTTCTTACTATGCCGATTTGCTGGCAGTGGAGTGTTTCTCTTCCCACTCTCCAGCTCTTAGTAATAAAGATCTTTGCTGAGTTACTTGCAAAAAGAGAGTTTCTAGAGTCACATTGACAAGGTTAGGCATTCTGGTGAAGCCAACCCAAGGAAGGGCACTATGAATTGGTGACAACACAAGAGGAAAATGTCCTTGTGTGGATAGCTGCCATTTTGTCCTCACTGTTGTCTCCTGCACTTTTATATTTGACAGGGGTAAGCAGAAAGGACAGGAAGCACAGCCGACTTTAAGAGTGTTTTTCTTAATCAAACAATTAACAAAACAAAATAGCAGAAAGAAAACCCTACCATGACAAATATGCACAAATACTCAAGATGTTTCACACTCTAGGCTATATGAGCTTCATAGTAACTAGAAACTGCTTGCAGTTGGGTAAAACTGCCTGTAAAAAAAAAAAAAAAATCAGAATTATTCCTCTTGAAGAATTGGTAATTTCTGCTCATATTCATAATAACAAATGTAATGGCTATATTTATTTTAAATTATACTTATTAAACCTGATTCTGAAAGATGTCTTAATGAAGCATATTTCCCTTTAAAAAAGTCAACCTGTACCTTATTGGTTGCTTATTGTGCACCAATGATTGTGTTAAAAACTATAGGAAATACTGAGAAATTTTATGATACGTTACCTGCCCTTAAGAAACACATCCTTCTATTGAGGAGCCTTGAAACAAATGAGTATAAATAAAAATTTATTGTTCAATTGCCAGAATGTAATAGCCCCTAACATTTATGGAGTGCTTACTATATATCAGACATTGTTCTGAGTAATTTTCAAAATTAAATAATTTAATTCTCACAACAACCAAGTGAAGTTGACTCCTGTCATCACCATCATCTTTTTTCATCTAGGGAAACAGAGGCACGAGAGGTTAAATGATTTGCTCAAGATCATTGGTTGAGCCAGCATTTGATCCCAGGCCACCTATCTCCAGAACCTAAGCCCTTAACCACTGTATTATACTACCTTTCATGAAGTTAGTCCTTATGAGTTGGAATGTAAAGTAGGCCAAGCCATTTGCTACCTCGGAGGCTTTCCACTGACGATTTCCTATGGGGGGTGGGGTGGTGAAGGGAGAGGCAAGCGCTGTTTGCCCTTCAGTTTCTTTCCTTGGAGCCCTCAGCCACTCACCCATGTCTCACTTCCCTGCATCTCCACTCCACGTGCCCCCTGCACCTGTTTTTTTCTCAATGACGTTTCCTGCCTGGTCCTAGAAAGCACTGAAGTTTGCAACACGTGGAGGTCAATGACAGTGGAGTAGGATCACAGAGAGAGAGAAAACACAAAAACTTTCATTTTTAGGGAGAGGCCAAATTTTTCTCGTGTTGAAACTGAAACAAATGAGAACAAGATAGCAAGAGCTGTATCAGGATAAAAATAGGTATGTATAAGGAAGCTTAGATTTCATGGTATTATTTTTCCCAGTAAGACATTGAGACACCCACCCATTGAGACAAAAGAGGGCAATTGGAAACACGGTGTTTGAGAAGAGTTTCTCTTTAGGAGATCTGATACGTAGGCCTCCTTGAGCATTGTCAGGAAGCGGTTCCTAGTCACACTCAGGCCATCTCAGCACTGTTGTGGATACGGTCCTTGCTCTGTTTTCTCTGTGTTCTACCTGATGCCTGGTATATGGTGTTCGGTAATTTCTTGTATGAATTAATAATGAATGAGTAGATATATGAATTGTGAGTTAACTTGCCCATTTAAGGAAACTAAGAGAAGTGACTGTATTTGATAATGACTTTAATTATCCAATAGAAATAGAATGGAAGCTAATGTAATATTAACCCAGACATACATTAAACCTATTCAAGTAGGTTGAAGTGACTATAATCATAATTGTAATAGGAACATCTGCAACTTTTCTTTCAGTGGATTATATATTTTCAGACTGTTACTTTTTTATCTTTAATTTATTTTGCATTTCAGAATCAGTTGTCTAAGACTCAAGATAGTATCTCTTTTCTATTCTTACTGTTCCATGGTGGTGGCGTCATTTGTCTCTATACTAAATTCAGTTCCTATAAGAATCCTCTTTTCTTTCTTTTAACAGAAAGGTTGTGGGTACCATCTGGATCTATTGATGGTGGCTGTCATGCTTGGGGTGTGCTCCATCATGGGCCTGCCGTGGTTTGTGGCTGCCACTGTCCTGTCCATCACTCATGTCAACAGCTTAAAACTGGAATCAGAATGTTCAGCTCCAGGAGAACAACCCAAGTTTCTTGGCATTCGGGAGCAAAGGGTTACTGGGCTTATGATTTTTATTCTTATGGGTTCATCAGTCTTTATGACCAGTATTCTGAAGGTAATGAAATCTGCCTGTATGAAATTGAGAGGAGGCAGAATATATTTATTATTGCTTAAGAAATTTCATTTGAACCGAAGCCATCAATTTGCAAATATTGTACGGCATGGGACAAAAGTGATGAATTTCTTTACCATGTTTATATAACTTCTCAACGGGGGAAGTTATGTGCTGTGTTCTGGAAACTTTAAATACAGAAGAAATTTAGCCTGGCAAAGTAAAATTTGATGTGTAAATTATTACCGTAATTTTGAAGTAGTTACCAAGTTATGGGGAAAAGTCACTCATTATTTCTAACTGACTTGTGACCTGAATTCACTGCAGGCCTACATGAACTAAAGTCTCTATTTTCTTGTCAGATGTATTTGCAATTAACATTACCTAGAATAAGATAGAGGTGCAGAGATGAGCCACGTAACAGTCATGGCCATATATGCAGTTTTGTCTGTTAAATGTTTCAGACACTACTGCATGAACATCACCATTGTGTATACTTATTTTCTTCACATTTAAAGTAATTGAGTCCATTTTGAAGAGCATTAAAGAGTAATTATATTGTCAAAGAATTTTGGCAGATATTACCAAGGTGTGTCAATTGTATTCTAAATTATAACTCATTTAATTGTCTATAATTTGAAAGTTGTAACAGAATGATTTAATCACATAAGTTTATTTATATTTAATCATTTATGTAAGTACATTTGCAAGAATTAATTTCTATGTTATATAGGTAATTAGAGAGCTAAAATTATGCTGAGCTATTCCAGTAAAAAGAGAAAAACTGAACAGTCCACATGTTTGCAAATATCTGGTATAATGTCAGAACATCTAGATGTTAGTTCCATTCTTCATCTTTAAGCCAATATCTTAACCATTGTGAAACAAAATTCAAGTTTCCCTAAAGTAGCATAATAATAATAGTTAATCTTTATTGTTTATTATGTATTTTATATGCCCTTTTATAGGTTTTGACCTATTAAATACTCATAACAACCCTATTATTACCATCCCTTTTTATATACACACAGGAAAGCTAAGGCACAGAGAGCTTAAGTAATTTACCTAAGGTTATGCAGCTAAAAAGTGCTAGAGCTAGGATTTGAACCTGAGGCTTCTGGCTCTGCCCTATATTGCTTTTAAAATATTTATTTTTCTGTTTTTTTTTTTTGGTAAGTGAAAAATAGCATGACCAGTTATTTGAAAAATAACTTGTATCTTTTCTCTAATTGTTCTTTTACAGTTTATTCCCATGCCAGTTCTATATGGAGTGTTTCTTTATATGGGTGCTTCGTCTCTAAAGGGAATTCAGGTAAATTGCTTACAGTAAACCACGCACATCTGTGATGACTTATCTTAAGTCTATTGATGCTAAATCATGTGATAGTTAAGAAAATGACATCATCTGAGGAGCAGCTTTCACACCACAGTTACATTTCTTCAAGCTCATTCATAATTTTAAGGTATTTTTGTTTACCATAAGTTATATTAAAACTGTATAAAGTTTAGACTTTACAACCCTCTTAGAAAACTAATAGCAGTACATTTCAAAATATATCCAAATACTTTTAATCTTTGATACTGTAATCATGTATATGGAACAGAAAAGAAGAACTGTATGCACAAAGATGTTCATTGTAACACATACTATCAAAATATTGGAAATAACCCAATTATCCATCAGCAGTAAAATAATTAAGTGGTCTATGTTACAGTCATTTAAGATTGGTAATTATGATGGCCATTAAAGGAACATGGTAAAAATGCTTATGGCTTCATGGAGAGCAAAAAAGTAGGAAAACAAGCTCTACCTACCATATAGGTTTATAAAGCTGTGAGTGTGAATGGATCAAAAAGGAAGGCAGAGAAATAAAAACAATTTATTAAGGAAGTGAGATCCTGGGTGATTTTTTTTCCTTTCATGTTTGTCTTTCTACTATTGATATAATTGGTACAATTATATTTATAGAATTCTTTTTTAAAATTAAACTAAAAAGAAAGGTATAGAGTAAGGCAATTTCAAGGTATAAAGGGAAGCTTATTGTTTAAATAAGTATTGGTTAAATATAGTTGTATTAATTTTCTATTAGCAAATTACATAACAATTCATAACAAATTACAATTAGTGGCTTTTAAACAACAAACATTTATTATCTCACAGTTTGTGTGGGACATGAATTTGGGAACAGATTAGCCAGGTGGTTCTGGCTCAAGATGTCTCATGTAGTTGCCGTCAGGATGTGGACAAGGGCTGCAGGCACCCGAAAGCTTGACTAGGACTGGAGGACCTACGTCCAAGATGGCTTATCACACAGCTGTGGGGAAAAAGCATCGGTTCCTCTGTGGCTGTTGGTAGGAGGCCTCAGTTTTTTGCCAGACAGGCTCTCTATAGGACATTTAGGTACCCTCATGACCTGAAAGCTAACTTCCATCAAAGTGAGCAATGTGAGAAAGAGTGAGGGTGAAGTCACTGTGCCTTTTGGTTTCGTCTCCAAAGTTACACATGGTCTCTTCCATTTTCTTCTGTTTGTTAGAGGTGAGTCATTATGTCCAGCTTGAACACATGGAAGGAAATTAGACTCCATCTCTTGAAGAGAACAGTACTGAAGAGTTTGTGGACACATTTTAAAATGACCACAATTGTATTCTAAATCTTTGCAGAGGCGGTGGGCAAATTATTCATGCTTATCATACTATGGTGGTTTAAATAGTGTTTCCCGCAGTGATGTCCACCTGGAATCTCAGTATGTGACATTATTTGGAAATAGAGTCTTTGAAGATGGATTAGTTATGGATCTCAGGATGAGCTCATCTAGCATTTAGGATGAACCCTAAATCCAGTGATGGGGGTCCTTATAAGAAGAGAGGACACAGAGAGACACAGGGAAGAAAGAGGCAGATTTCTACTTAAATTTGCCTTTGGGAAAAAATCCTGTCTTATAACCTAACATCATTGATCTAAAACACTTAAATTTTCTTGAAAGGAGACTAATTTTGAGGGTTATTTATTGTAAAGTAGAGTTTATTTTTTTCTTGACCAAAAGGAAATCATAAACTGCTTTTTCTATGACACAGCTAGTCTCATTGCTGTTCAAAGACATGAAAGAAAAGTCACCTGACTATTATGAATGTCTCAACACATGTGAAGTGGAGCACAGGGTGCTGGATGGCGAGCTGTGGTTCAAGGATAGACTACAAGAGAAATTGAAATAGATAATTTATTACTCACAGGTCCTGGAGGAAGTACCTGGTGTACCTTAAGGGTCTGAATAGGGAAGTTAAGGCAGAGGGCAGACAGAGAAAGAATCAAGACCTGGGGCACATGCCTTTATTAGGATTCGTGGATGGAGTGGTTTGGGGTTCCTGGTCTAAGGCTGATTGATCAATTCAAATAAAAAGCAGGGTTTTGGTAAGCCCCAGGTGGGTCTTATCTAAGGAGCACATAAGGGGAAAGCCCTGGGAGTTAGGCGAGACTGTTGACTGCAAGGACATTTGGGGTATTCATCTCAGGAATGTACATTTACTTGTGACTCTGCTGGCTGTTATCCAGGGCATGTGCCTACATGAGGAGCTAGTGTTGATTCAGGTGACCACAGGCTGCTTAGCCAAACAAAATGGATGCTGAGGCAGCAAAACCATGGGGTAGCTTAGCTAAACTCTTGATACTGAGGGACAGACAGCACAGAAACTCTTTTCCTGAATGAACAACCAACCAGTTTCTGACTTTGAGAGAAGAAAAAGCACTTCGGCCTTAGGAAAGTACTAGATGTCAGAACTGAGGCAAAATTTTAATATGAAGTCATTGAAAGATAATTGGACACCCACAAAGGTACTATGACTCTTCTTCTTGACACTTGGGTAAAATTTACTTGGGAGAGGGAAATGGTTGGGAATATGCATTTAAATTTTACTCTAATTAGATTTAATTTGCTCATTTATAATTTCATGTATGAAAAATGTATTTTGAAAGAATTGGTTTGGTAAGGCAGGTAGGGAAGAGTACTGAAGAGGTTTTGTTTATTTGTTTTACTGTTTTTTGCCTTTGGCAAAAGTTCCACGAGTACTAATTTCATCTGTAAGTGAAAAGTATTTATTATTAGGCCCCAGGCTCACATAAATACAGCAGCAGAAATTCAAGAAACAAAGTAAAATCATTTTGATAGGTTTCAACAGATTTTTCCCCCTAATTCCACTCACATGATTTTATACCCACGAGGTTTAGAACTAAACAAGAATGTCAAGTTTTGGAATTATTTGGGGTGTGAATCTCCCAAATGAAAATTGAGGAAAACATTATTAAAGGCCCATGAGAAAAGTATAATGAGTTTTAAATAGCACAAATGAAACAGTACGCAGGGTCTCACACTGAGAAACAAGATTAGTGAAAATTTAAGTGAACCCTGAACTCAGGAAGTTGAAATTCCTATTTGCGATTTTGTGGCTAACTGCATGGGGGAATGGAATATTATTGATATTAGGACAAGATAAAAGCCAAGTGCAAAACTCAGGATACATGTATCATGATTATCATTACTTGAGTAGTAACATGCATGCACTGAGTACCAACAGTTGAAGGAGCATGTTAATTATATGTTGAAGGAATTTATATGCTACCTGATTGTTTGGCAATATTATGAAACATATTATCTGGGCTTCTCACTGTGCAACATGGCAGAAAAAACAGATCACAGTGTTCTTACGAATGCTGTTTCTGTACTCAGATATATAACCACATCTATATTCATTCCAACACTTCAGGATTCCAAAGTAAAGCAAATGTGCCATTTAAACAATAACAATTGAAGCACCCACACACTGAAGTACACTTATGCAATAACAGCTTCACAAATGGAGAAATGGTGGCTGGGAAAAATGAGTTCTATAGAAACTGAAATATTCAGTTATAAGCCAGAGGATTTTACTTTATTTCTTCCCTATTCCCACCTCCACCAATCACCAAATTTTGTTTGTTTAACAACACTGTATTTTAAAGAGATATTTAGGACATAGGAATAAGAAGACCTAATGAAATATTTAGAGACAATATGGAGAAGGATGAACCAAGAAAAAGAAATTCAGCACTTGGTACTTGCATAGAAGTACATTTCAATAAATGATTTTGGAAGGCATTAATGAGTATAAATAAGTACATGAACAGTGGATGAACTAGGCTGTGTATGATTCTGGTTTGGATGACTGAGGGAAGAAGGGTCAGGCAGGCTATGCCGTAAGTCAAGGGACATAGGAGAAAATATGGGTTTATGTTGAGTTTGAGGTTCCTATTACATTGTTAAATATACTAACAATATATTACATATTATATTAACATCCTTTTTATTATTTTATTGTTTTTATTTTTATATTTATATATTTTTATATATTTTATATATTTATATTTCATTTTCTTGTTAATTATATATTATATTAACATCCTTTTTTGCATATATATATATACATATATATATATATGCAAGTTTTGGTAAAAAGAAAAAAAAGGATGTTCAACCCTAACATTTAACCCCATGGATATTTGTCCCTTGGCGTATTAGAGTAATTTTAGAATATTTGATGAGAATTGTTTACAATTTTTTCATAAATTAGCCAAGAAATAAAATCAAATATCATTCTTTTGAAGATGCACAATAGATATTACTATAGGAATGGCATGAAATAGAACTGACAGTGCTTGAAACCATCATTTCCTAAATAATCACTTCTTGTTGGAAACATTGGAAACTGTAAAAATCGACCTGAGAAAAATTAAAGAAAATGATCCATGTAAAATAAAACTAACACACAGCACAATTTGTTAGTGAGTAAAATATGATTGAAGTTTTAAGCTTCTTGTGAAAATTTAATCTATAAAATTTGAATTGAGAAAATTTGCTTTGGTATATAAAATCAAAATCGAAAGTATAACAATAATATCATATAGTCCAAAAATAATTTTACTGTCTTCATGGTAAAATTTAAACAGAAACAACTGTTCCAGATGAAAATAATTTTAATAAAATACAATTGAAAAAATTGTAATTGACTTGACAGTGCACCAGAAGAAACTGAACAAGAAATCAAATTAACAAAGTTTGCTCTGGAAAATACTTGATTAACAGTAATTCATCTAGGTTAAATCTTTGTGGCTAAGCTTGTTTGTAAAGACAGCCTCAAAACCTCGTTGGGGGTCAATGTGGTGAGGCCAAAACAGTAGAGTCAACACATTCCACTCAGCAGCAGGATGTGGGTGGGATACTCTGGCAACAGAGAGAGAGAGAGAGAGCTCGAGCGCTGAAGTAGAGACCTAGGTCTGGGAGTCTCTACCAAGCATGTGAAAGTTGAAGCCATGGGTATGGATGAGCTCTTCCATGAAAGAAGAGGACAGAGAATGGACCATGGTGTTTAGTGGGCAAATAAAAGGAAGAGCTTTGTGATGTGATGATGAAAAAGAGGATGATGATTACATTTTGTCTCTCAAGCCTACACTCTCCCAGGTAGCAACGTTTAGCATTGGCTTTAGTATTTTTAAACTCTTCTAAGTTATAGCCTTAGAAGACTATATAAATGTGGGATATTATGAAACTGAAATTGTGCATTTCAGAGTGTATGCATAACAATCCATTGTCCTGATGCCCAGCTGTCAACTTAATCATGTGATTCCGACGTATGATATTTTGGACCATATTAAACATCTACTTGTCTCACTTTTATTGTCTGTAAAAAGCAATTTAGTCTGTTTATCTTTTAGTTCTTTGATAGAATAAAGCTCTTCTGGATGCCTGCAAAACATCAGCCAGATTTTATATATCTAAGGCATGTACCACTTCGAAAAGTCCACCTCTTCACAGTGATTCAGATGAGTTGCCTTGGCCTTTTGTGGATAATAAAAGTTTCAAGAGCTGCTATTGTCTTTCCCATGATGGTATGAAACTTCTAAGTCAAGTTTTTTTCTCCTCCTCTGATTTTCTGCTCTATTTGGAAACATATAAAACTGAATTTGGAACAGTAGAGTCATTTTGAACAATTATGGGAAACCATGATGTAAAGTTTAGCAGCTAAAGCTAGTGACTAAGACAGGATTTGAGATTATATATGAATTTCAGTGATTCATATTAGTTTTGCCTCTATCATTCTAAATACTTGAAATGGTTTGAATTAATTGAAGTTGGGTAGAAAAATGTAGACTTTCAAAATGTAACATTAAAGATATACTAGCAAATCTGAAAAACTAGGGGGTTTAAAATTAAATTTTATTAAATATTTCAGAGAAATTTCAAATACTTCCAAAAATATAGTGAATTTGAATAACTATAAGTCAAAATACTATCAGCATAGATAAGAATCGTTTAATGTTCATTTATAATAATGCAAACTATTACTACATCTATTTAAGAAACAGTCAAATATATTTTGTAGGTTTTTCTTTTTTTTCTTTGAGATAGCTTCTTTAAGTGACTCCCTTACTGGGTAAAATCAGAGCTATTATTCTGGGGATGTGGTAAGAAAAGGAAATGAAGAATGCAAAAATACAATGTCTATTATACACGTATGTCTTCAAGTTTCACTTGAATCTCAGTCTAAATTGAAGTTGACTTGTTTCCACCAAAAAACAAAAAGCTACCTCTCCCATTTTTATTTTTTTCCATGTTTTAAATTATTTTATTATTTGCTTCAGGTTTTAGCTCTGGTATTTGTAAGAAAACTGATGGACTTTTTGTTTACGAAACGGGAACTCAGCTGGTTGGATGATTTAATGCCCGAGAGTAAGAAAAAGAAACTAGAAGATGCTGAAAAAGAAGTAAGTCAGAGTGAAATCAGTATCAAAGAGAAGCAAATGGGACACTTGCACAGTAACAGCTCCTTGCAAAACCAAATCATTTTGTTTATCTTTAGTTAGTGATTACTAACAACCACAGGTGGACTATTAATATTTGGAAGATGAATGCTTAAAATCTTAAAGTTGAAACTTGAACACAGATCTTACATGAGAAAACCAAACCCTTGTGAAATATGCAAATACTTTGTACTTCATTATCCAAATTGTGAGCTTTGCTTTTCTATTCCCTCCCTTGTGGATGGCAGAACCTTACTGATGCTTAACTATTTCTGAGTTATGGTCCAGCAATGGTTGCTTTTTGGTTGAATATGTGAGAAGGAATGAAAGAGACAGTATTCTTGTTGATATTTTTCTAAGGAACAAATTTTTAATGGCAAGATTCTAATTCTAATCAAAAGATAAAATTAGTTATTTTTGAAATAGATGAAATGTTTATGATCTGATCTGCTTTCAAAGTGATTTAAGATCGAGTAAATGTAGTTTGAGAAAATTTGGGGATTTAATTATTTCCGTGGACTAACTGATCTATCCTATTCTGCTTCGTGCATTAAGATGATTTGTTTTAAGTTTTATGGCATATCTAAAGTTCATATGTAAGTCTGGGTCTTCTTTGAAGGCTGGTAACCATAATATTTTAAAAATGTGCTTTCTATAAAAACTACAAAGTTTAAATGAAAACAAAAAGTGACCAGTATACCTTTTACTGGAATGATTGAGTCCATAGATTGTAAAACGCAAGAACAACATTTCCATGTGAATAGAAATGAAGATGAAAGAAAATATTTGGTGAGAATTCTTTCCACTTTTCCTTCTTCTACAAGGTGGTCTGTAGATATGCTGTTTCCTGTCTACAGCATAATTTCTCAAACCATGGATATATTCCTCTCTCCTTTGGGGAATTTGTTTGCAAACATTTGAATGGTTCTAGGTTTTACTCAGTTATTAGGTGAAGTCAGATTAGGCCACAAAGTCTGATGAAATTTCTCCTCAGAGGTTTTTACAAATATGGCTATTGAGTATGTGACGGGCAGGCATTCCTTTCTTTTTCCTGTGGCGTCCCATCGCAGACAATGGATTCCCACTTTAGAGATCGATCACGATGATGTATCTTAATTTTGCACAGTTATTTCAATTTCCCCGAATAATGGAGAAGGAATACTTAGAAACATACCTCTAGTAATATTAATACAACATTAAAAATATATAAAATCATTATTTCTTTATTTTTCTGTTTGACATATTCTTATTTAAGTATGAGAGATTTTTAAAAACAATGCCTTAACTAGGATATTTCCTTTTAGGACTTTAGTAAAGGTTTGGCCTCTTCCTCAGATACCATTCAAGAAGGATATGACAGAATTTGGTGTAAATTAAATGTAAATAAGATGGACACTGGAATATAAAAAATCTGCAGGTTTAAATTATCCATACTTGATGTGATTAAGATTATGCACATTGAAGATAATCCTCAAGAAAGTTTAAATTCCAAAGAAGACAATTTTGAATATAAAACTCATTGACCATGTCCCTTCAGTCTTTCTGATAATGAGAATACTATTACGTATACTAAGGCAGTAACTTACAAATGTAATTTTGCTTTATTTTCCTGCTTTGATTTCTTGTTCAAATGTCTCTACTACTTCTATAGAAAAAGTTAACAAGAGCCCCAGCCATATAATCATCCCTTTCATAGCATTCTCTTTAGGCCATATCCATACCATGGAACATTCTTGCCCTTCTAGAACTTTGTAAAATGAAAAATGATATGTACATATAACATATTATGTTTAATATTCTCCCCTTTTGTCATTTAAGGAAAATTTTAGATTCTCCCTTTATATGTCTATGAAATAGGGGAGAACAAATTTGATAGTAATCATAACTTTATTTGCATCTGCCGTTTCCTTTGCCTAAAACTACTCCTGACACTTCATATGTATAGTATATGTATGTGTGCTAGATGTCCATTTTGAAGTTTATTAATCTCAGATAGGCAGAGATCCTATTCAATAAGCTTCTAAATTTTTTCTGTCATAGATCCACTGTACTCCAGTGGGTGTTTACTGTTTTCTGATTATGAAGATACATATTTTAGAAGTAATCAAATATTACTAGATCTCCTAGAATTCATGTTTTCCAAAAGGATGCAAAAATAAAGACTTATTGAGGCAAATTTACCACTGTATCCTTCAGATCTGAATATCCGAAAAAGTAGGGGAAAATGCCTTGCAATACCTTAATCAGGAAGATGTATAGACCTTTAAAATCTGAAATAGATTAATGTCATGATGCTTGTGTGTGAATCTCAGTACATGGAAAGAAACAAGAGAATCAATAATACAATGAAAACACAATTCATTACTGAACATTTAAATATAGTCCCTACGAGTGCAAAGAAAGATTATTCTCCATACGACAACTGGAGAAAGAAGAGGAAGTTTAAAGATGTTCACTTTCTAACTTGGAATTAGTTACTAAAAGTGTATGATCAGTATAGCAAACTGGAAGATTTAAGAAGGATTGCACTAGAACTTAAATTCTGGTTGGTTTTCCTTTTGGTCACGCAGATCTCAGTATTTCATTTTCTTGAGGCTATGGACTCCACTGATGGATGTGATCTTCTTACTGTGGCATCTTATACCAAGGCCCAGTCTTCTAAGAAATTGTGCATTCGGGTGGTAAATGGACAAGTTCTCCAGAAATGCAGCATTTCTGCAATTGCTCAAATTAATTGAGTAACTTTGATTGTGATCTGGAAAGATGGTAAATAGCAGAAAATGTTCAGCTCCATGAGACTCGAATTTAAAGTAGGCTCACCTCTTGTCCTTTCGATGATAGTTACAAGCTTGTACCTTTATCTTCCAGGGTTTTCTTATCAGTAGCCCGCTTCTGGTCTTATGGCATTGAGAAAACATTAGTTTGACCTTAAAATTCAATAATGAGTTAAGCAGAATAAATAGCTACACAGGCCAGTCCAAGGTCGCAGAGCTTCTGTTCCAAATTTTCATGTACTTCATGCATATGCATATGCATATGCTTCAGTTTTTAGAAAGAAAGGATTATAATCAGGATAGAAATGAATATTGGAACCCTGACATTTTGCACATTGCTCTGTGTAAAGGGAAGACTGCAGAATCAAATTCTGGATGTCCAAATGTGCTCAGAGTACCAACATGCCTTCCTTCCTACTTAAATATTCTCTAGGACATTGTACACATTTGACAAAAGGGCGGCTGTTAAAAGCAGAAAGCCCCAGCAGAACGTTTGCTCCTGGGTGGGGAGGGGGTAGAAGGCAGTTAATGTTAGATAAATCCTGGAAATTCAGCTTTGGGCAGTGATCATGATATTGACACTTCTTGGTTTACAGGAGGTTCACTCTAACATATAATGCTATGGAAAAAAACAAAAAGAGGCAAGTGAGACTTGTGATCTGTATGAAGAAGGATCATGAGCAAGGCCAAGAAGATGCAAAAGCAAACTAAGAACAAGTGCAATTAATGCAATTCAACAAATTACAGAGCAGGTCTTACTGCTTAGAAAGATGAGAATTGGTTGTGGATTGGGGAAGCATGGCCTAATTATTACACAGGCAAATGTTATTTCTGATTGAATCTTAGAGTAAGGTGAGCATATTCTTCGTCAAGCAGTGATTTTCAAAGTGTAGTTCTAGGACCTCTGCTGCATCTGCCAACACCTGGCAACTTGTTAGAAATGCAAATTCTTAGATCACATTCCAGACCTATTGAATCAAAGCTCTGCAGATAGGCCCAGAAATCTGTGTTAAGGAGACCTCCAGGTCCTTCTGATGCATGCTAAAATTTGAAATAAAACCTTTTCTAAAACTATAATGTCTGTATCTCCAGAATATAATCTTCTAAATCCAAGTTTACTGTATCAAAAGTTGTGTTTTATAATAACTTAGATAAGTCACTTAGAGATATTGAATCAAATATTCTGATAAAAACATGTCGCATCCAATTATTTATATGAATTCTGTATAGACTCCTCCTCCTCCCCATTTTTCCTTTTTAGCTTTCATTGTTAAAGTGAGTAGTTGTATGTACTGGTTCTTCTATTGGAAATTTTAATACATACCTCTTAGACACATCACATTTTATGGCTTTCAGAGTACTGTGGGGGGGTGTGGGTGTGTGTTGAACATTTGCAGCATTATCTGTTATATTAGTAATTAAAGAAGAAAGTGGTCTGAGTTCTATAGACTTTGTTTTCCTCTTGGATAAAATAAAGGGGTCAAACTTGATTGCTGAAGTCCCTTCCATTTTTTAAGATCTATGAATTCTAAAATTGCTGAATATTTTCTGTAATACTCTAACCATCTTTGTGAACGGTTAGAATATTACTTGGCTCTCTGCTGTTGCTCTTACTTTGAGCTATTTGAGGGTTCCTACATAGATACAGATTTTACCTCAGACGTGGATATAGTAACAGATGCTACCTATTTCACTAAAGGTAGAGCCTTTGTCATGATATATGAATGATTTTGTATGCTATCACAAAATATAATTCAGATCCATACTTCCTACTAATCCAAACACACCACAGTTTTTTAAAAAGACAGCATTTATTTATTTGAGAGAGAGAACGCGCGTGCAAGAGAGAGCAGTGGCGGGGAGGGGCAGAGAGAGAGGGAGAAGTGGACACCCCACTGAGCAGGGAGCCCGACACAATGCTCATCCCAGGACTCTGGGATCATGACCTGAGCAGAAAGGCAGACACTTAACTGACTGAGCCACCCAGGTGCCCCGAAACACACCACAAAGTAACTCCAATTTTATTTTTCACTTACTATAGGCCTTTGGCTCTAGCCAGGCTAGTTGTTATTGTCATATTTATTTCTACTTTTTATTCTTAGCCTACATTGTTTCTAGAGTTTCTTCCTTTCTTCTACCAAACTTATCAAATAAGACTGGCTCAGATACTACTTCCTCTCTTCCTGTATTTTGTCCAGTGATCTTTCTCATCATCTGAGAGTACAGTGTGTGTCTTTTCATTGTTCTGTCACCAGTACCTAGCAGAATACTTCATGTAGATTATGCCTAATACATGTTTGATAAATGGATTCATGAGTAGCTCCTGGATTATTCGCTGTGTGCCTAGCACATAATGCATGCTGAGTGTTTTGAGTTGTTTTTTGATTAGATTTTCTTTTTAAAGCCTCAATTTTCCTACCTTTTGTAGAGATAGCATTAACTAGCCTTCGCTTATGTAGTATATGAAAAATGCTTTGACTATTTAATTAAAAGATGGCATTCACATCACAGCCTGAGTAGTCCTCTAGTCAAATTGGTGAAAGCCTTCTCATGTTCTTGGTAAACTCAGATGCTCATCCTTTAACATCTTCACCACGTCGTAGAACTCAGCGTATTTTTGACAGACCCCCGTGTAAATGAAGTGCTATGTGGAACTCGTTTTAAGGTACTGCTGACTTATAAACTGATGGATACCCAGTGAGCTTTGAGCTCTCACTCTCTCTTCCTGTATGATTGAGATAAACTGGGTTGTCATTGTCGTGACGGCCAATGCCTGATTTGACTGTTCCTCCCCAGAAAGTCTCAAATTTTTGGCTTCCTCACAGTGCTGCCTGGGATGCAGCCGGCCCTCCATCCCCGAGCTCTGGGGCCCACCCAGCTCCCTTCTGGCACTGAAGGCAGCGGCGGCTCTGCCACCCTTCTCCTCAGATAAGCATGGCTTGGAAATGCTATCTTTAGAGGTGATGAGTTTTTGTTTGGATAGAATTATGACTAGTATAAAGCCCACACATGCTAACAAGCCACAGAGTGCAAAATAATTATTGAAAGCAATTTGAGAGAAAAGTGGAAAATCATCTGAGGAAAAAACAAAATTGTTCCCAAAGCTTTGGTCCAATTTTTTGCTGTTACATTGAATCTTGAGCCTTAGTTCTCTGCTGCCAGGTCACCTAAGCATTGATGGCACTGTTCTCTGTCTCCCTCTCTCTCTCTCTTTTTAATTTTACTCTTTATTAAGCCTTTCTACATGCCTTCTTAACGTTTTGTTCCAAGTTAGTCAGAAAACGTATTATATACCAAGCTTACCTTCCAGTGGACAACTGAGAAAAGAATTGCATTTTGCTTGTATCTTGGTTTTACTTAAATAGCATTTGGGATCACTGAATGTTTTCTCTTTATGTCCCTCCATGTGTATTAAGGTAATGTTTTCTCTAGAAAAAGTAAGCTTTTTTACCTGAGAGAATACATATGCTCAGTCCATTGCCTCAATGTTGCGCATATAAGTTAATATGACATATGTATTATGTTCCATATGTAGTGACTAACCCATTTGCAAGGCATGCCCTATTCCAGGCTGCAGATTAGCTTTGATCAAATGCTAAAATGTGTAATTTCAAACCAATGGTACTGTCTACTTCTTTTTAATTAGTTTTAATAGTTCTGCCAATGACAAGAGAAATAGGCATAATATACATGTAATAAAGTATATCATCTCTTAAAAGAAAAAAATATTCTTTTTTTTTAAAGATTTTATTTATTTATTTGAGACAGAGAGAGAGCACATGAGAGGGGGGTGGGTCAGAGGGAGAAGCAGACTCCCTGCCGAGCAGGGAGCCTGATGTGGGACTTGATCCAGGGACTCCAGGATCATGACCTGAGCCGAAGGCAGTTGCTTAACCAACTGAGCCACCCAGGTGCCCGAAAAAAATATTCTTGAAGAACAACAGAGAAAGAGAATAGGATTAGTTCCTGTAATGTAAAAGGGTAACAGACAGGTGCCATTAATTCCACAGAGTATAAATGTAATAAAGGGTTTGTGGTTGGCCACGGCAGGAACTTATAAGCAAAGAAGTAGCAGAATCATGCAGTTCCCTGACTTCTCCATTATTACCCAGCATAAGCTGGGCATAGGTATCTGTATGCAGCATGGTTAAGGTCCCAGCAGAGGGGAGCCTGCCTTGGTCAGTAGGTTGGATGTGTACAGAGAGCACTCCAAGACTGAAAATGAGAGCTGCCCCCACATTACATTTTATATTTGTAGGTTAGCTGAACAGGCTCTAGAAAACACTGTTTCTTTAAGTAACAAGAAATACGGCAAGGACTCTTCAGAGATAGCATGCAAGGTGAGGCCAAGGTCTGGATGGTGGTAGGAATGGCCTTGCCTGCCAGAAATGACATCATCCAAAGGTCATGTCTTCCTGGAAGCTGATTTAGCTCAGCCAAGCTCCTGCTAAGCTACTAAAAGAGGGATGAGCCTCCAGGGTCATCCTATTTTCTCTAGCTCTTCATCTCTAACTTAAAAGTTCCATTTCCAGTATTACGCATCCATAAAAAAGGAATAAGATCTTGCCATTAGCAACAATACAGATGCACCTAGAGGGTAGTATGCTGAGTGAAATGTCAGACTAAGAAAGACAGATGCCATATGATTTCACTCATACGTGGAATCTAAAAAACAAGACAAATGAATAAACAAACAAAAAGCAGAATCAGAACTATAAATACAGAGAACAAACTGATGGTTGCCAGAGGGAAGGGGCGTTGAGGGGGGGATGAGGAAATTCGTGAAAGGGAGTGGGAGATACAGGCTCTTGGTTATGGAATGAATAATTCACGGAATAAAAGGCACCACATAGGGAATATAGTCAATGGTATTGTAATAGTGTTGTGTGGTGACAGATGGTAGCTACACTTGTGGGCATAGCATAACATATAGAGATGTTGAATCACTATGTGTACACCTGAAACTTCTGTAGCCTTGTGTTTCAGCTATACTCAAATAAAAAAAAAACAACAAAATAAATAAAATTCCATTTCTGGAGTTAGAACTAATGATTCTAACACTTTTAAATGGCCCCAAGTAGTTCTCTGAACTTGAGCATTGCTAATTGACTCATTTGAAAATAAATGCATTATGTAGGAGCTATAATCTATAGATAACTAAAATTTTTTTGGTGCATGGAAAAAGTTGGTAACATTATTGAAAACTAAACCAGGATATTTCCATATGGTAGGATAAGATTTTCCTTATCCTAAAGATATGGTTTTAAAGTGTTATATATGAAGAAATGAATATATGAAGCATTTCTACCTTTCAGGGAAGGGTAGGATATTGTCGTTGTAAGAAGAAATCTGAGGCATAAAACAAAAGCTTAAGATGTGTCTAGTGGAAAGCACACCTGGGTTCTGGTCCATACAGAAAGGTATCTTCTCCTGTCTCGGAAAAACTCTCTAGACCACTTATTCTCAAAGTGTAGTCCTTAGACCAGCATAATCAGCATCACCTGGAAACTTACTAGAAATGTAAATTCTTGGGCCCTACTCCAGACCTACTGAATCAGAGGCTCTGGAGGTGGGGCTGAGCGGTCTGCGTTTTTTTAAAGCCCTCTAGGTGATTTTGATGTAAAGTAAAGTTTGAGAACCGCTGCTCTAAATATACCCCTCATTCCCTTCTAACAGAACATTCTGGGATTGTAACTTAAACTTTATAACAATGAAAACAATTACATTGCCCATACGTTTTTTCCCTTTAAAATTTGGATTTTTTTTTTAAATCTGCTTGGAAATTAACCACGTTTTACATTGAGTGACATGAAGGA
Organism: Callorhinus ursinus; assembly: GCF_003265705.2. NCBI lineage: Eukaryota > Metazoa > Chordata > Mammalia > Carnivora > Otariidae > Callorhinus > Callorhinus ursinus. Next base: position 67,488,738 of record NW_027397064.1, on the reverse strand, counting down.
GATTGTTGTTAGCATTTAAATTACTTTGTGGTATGAGACTCTCATTAATTACTTATGTTCTTGGTAGCTGGTGCTTTCTTGAAAGGACCTGTGCTAGCATTAATAAATGCAAACAAAGTGGAAGGTCCTGAGGTTAATGAGATAGTGAAACATTAATCTGTGTTTCTTCTTTAATGTAAAATGGAGGCTCATCAGGTTCACTTTGTATATTTTACATTTGTCTTTCCAGGAAGAACAAAGTATGCTAGCTATGGAAGATGAGGGCACGGTGCAGCTCCCATTGGAAGGGCACTATAGGTAGGTAAGATACACATGTAAAAGCTTTGAGTCACGGAACATGTGCTTATATACTTAAGAATTTCCTACTGTGTGGATTCCTACAAAGGTTTGTTGGAGCTGTGTTAGAGTAGAAAGAACTGAAACTAGGAATTAGATTACCCTGTCCCTAGTACTAAGTTCTGATACTAATAACTGTGTGAGTATAGCCAAGTAACTTAAAATGAAGGGGGGGGGAGGGCGGTGGGAAACTGTTGTCCGTAGTCTTTTCTTCTCATATTTTCTACTGTATACCAAAGCTCTCTTTCATAACCTCTAAAAGTAGCAATTGAAGACGGGTTGAGATTCAATGCCAGGATGAATAAGCTAGGTATTCACTGAGTTGATCCCAGATAAATGCTTGAACTCTGGGAGGTTACCCCTAAAATATGGCACTTCCAAAGAGATGATCTATTTCCTGAGTAGAAGGATTCAGTTGCACCAGTCATTTTAGGAAATATTTATGTAACTCTCCAAAACATGCTGATCTTCTTTAGGCACAAAGACATAGCGAAAGAATGCAAATTCCTATGCGTTATAATAAAGACTTATGAAAGTATTTGGCCAAAAATTGTATGTATGAATATTATATAAATATATATATGTGTGTATATATATATATATACACACATATATATATATGGTCTCAAAGTGCTTAAGGATAATTTAAGGCCATGCCAGTAAAAAAAAAGGAGAGAAAACTTTTCTCTGAGGAGGAAATTTATCATAGTATTGACAAAAAAATTGGAATCTTCTAGATCTTCAGAGTCTGCTATAAAACCACATTCCCTAGGTTTTTAAAATATAATTATCTACCATGAAATCATGGGAAGTCATTTTATCTTTTTTTAGTAATATTTAAGTCTTAGAATGCTGTTGATTGTTTCCTCAAATCAATATATTTCCACGTGTATGTTGTAGAAACTTAGTCTCATGTGGTACCCCTCCTGAAGGGATTTTTTGGTTAGACACATTTCCATACTGCATTCCAGTTTGGAGATTCACAACGCATGCTGGAATATTAAAGAACCTAAGGGGTACTGTATTTTTTTTTTAAGTTTAATTTTATTTAATCCAGCATTTTCTAAACTCTTTTGCTTTCAAGACTCTTTGTCATATAATATCATGAAAAACATGTATTCATATAATATTCTTTTGGAAACTGGTTGATCTCATGCTTTGAGTCACTAAGGGCTGCTGGATTTGAGGAACTAAAGAACGTGTGTCCAAACTGGGAAAGGAGGGAACCTGTGAGACCCAAGGTTTTGCCCCCGACCTTTGGTGTTCCTCTGAAAAGTCTAATTTGTTGCCCTCTGTGAACAACCACCAATGAGGGTCATGTGAGGTCAGCCTAGGATTTCTCTAGAACATGGTTTTTTTACACCGCAGGCTATCTTTTCCACGAGTAGTAAGAAGAGTGCTGTTTTCTCACTAGAAACTTTCTTTGACTTGGCCTGTGATTTATCTCTGCTGCTATTTGGTTGTGTTTCTAGCCCTGGGAATATTTTAGAGAGTTCTGAATGTCACCTATAATTGGTGCCATTTTAAAATGCTAGAAAAGCACCCAGCATTGTACATGTCCTGATATTGGAAAGACTTCTGCCAAATACACAGACTGCCTTCATTTATTCAACAAATATTTGTTGAGTGGGTACCAAGTGTCAGGCCCTGTTTGAGTCTTGGGGTATCAGTCGCAGACAAATGGTCAAGAAATCTCGTCCTCATAAAATTTATGTTCGAGTAGAATAGACAGAGGTAGGGGAGGCAGAAAATAAACAAATGAATAAGTAACAGACTATAGTACTTTGGATGGTAAAAAGTGCAATGAAAACAAAAAGCAAAAAAGGATGAGGGTATTCTGAGGGGATGGAAACAGAAATTTTATATAGAGTAGTCGGCAAAGGTCTCTCTGAGTAAGCGACATTTAAACAAAGGAGGAAAAGAGTTGTACCATGTAAAGGAGCATTATGGGCAGAAGGAAGAACAAGTACAAGGCCCCGAGGCAGTAGCAAGCCTGTAGTATTCCAGAACAGTCAGGAGACCATTGCATTGTGGCTAGACAGGAAGGAGCCAGGGGTGTAATGGCAGGAGACCAAGCTGGAGGGTGAGGGAAGGGTCAGAGCCTATGGTCCATCTACCAGGCTCTTTCTGAGCGAGTGAGAGCCACTGTCAAGGCTGAGAGTTATGAATGTTGGGGCAAGAGGCTAAGCCGTGAACACGCAGAACCCCATCTCTGTAATTTGAAATGAATTAGGAAACAGTAGCCAAAACCAGTTTCTATATAACTAGAATCTTTGATTTTGATTTTGATTTTTCACAGATTTTTTAAAGTAATTATGAGAATACTCCTTATTTTATAACTATCAAAAAATACAGGCACAAGACTGTCCTATATTTAGTATCTATTTCTAGACAACCGCAGTTACTTATTTAATTTTTTAATTTCATTTTGGGTAAACTATCTAGAGATGATCCATCTGTGATCAATATTTCTGATGAAATGTCAAAGACTGCCTTGTGGAGGAACCTTCTGATGACTGCCGATAACTCAAAAGATAAGGAGTCAAGCTTTCCTTCTAAAAGGTTTGAATTCCAACGTAATGTGAATTTATACTGACCCCAGTCATTTTTTGACATAAGAATCTGTTAGCAAAAGAATAGTATTGGTTTCCATTGAATTTAGGTCTAATATATTTCAGAAAGTTCTTTTAAAAGTAGGTAGAAATTGTAATTGGCACATCTGTTGGTTTGTTTTTCAACATCTCCCTTTCAAATTAAAAGCTCATTCCAAAACTATGACAGTGGGGAGAAACAGTGCTATAAATGAGTCCTGATGCATGGCATTTTTGGACATTCATTTGGCCTACTCTTTTGCAGTAAGATTCCATTATATTCCCTCATCACCCACTTTCCAGGACCCTCTTAGATGTCTGATCACATTTTGCGCTCCCCCATTGTCCTTTCTGAAACCTCATATGCACATGCAATGGTGATTTCGTATTTAGTGTATTTCCAGGTCCCTATTCCAACCCCCTGAAAATCTTCCCTAACTTCCTTATTCTGAAACTTTTGGCTCCAGAAAGTTCTATGCATTCTTATTTCTCTGTATACAAACATTACAAACAACTCCCATAGTTGCTAAGTTTTAAATGCATGCTGGGGGAAGAGTGTGTCCTTAAATATAAAGAGTCATCACAGGATTCCATTGAATTTTCCAGAATTTATAAATAAGAGTTCAAACCATCCAGTCTTCTTAGATGCTGATCTGAAGAAAAATCTCTATGTTATGCTAATAGCTCTTCTTATTAAAGAGTGATTGAGGGATTTGGGACAGTGTTTAATTATTAACTTCCTTTATTTTCATGACCTTAAATTAACTTTTTCTACTTAATTTTTATATTACATTTTTGTCATAAGCTCCCCTTCCTAATCACTCTAGAAGCTGATTCCCCAAAGGTAAGACCCTCTCCCTCAAACCTATTCCTTGGTTGTATTTCCTTATGTTAAATGGTGTCTTCTAGAAACCTGGTCAGCCTATGTTCTCTGTGTGAGTTTTGGGGAGGCAAAAGGCATGGAGAGTCTTGGGCTTAGATTCAGTATTGGACTGAGTGTTTATGGTATTCCTATAACTACTCAGCTCTTTAAGAAGGTTTGAAGCTTGAGTGAACTTTTTTCTCCACATGACTTGTACAAATGCATCATATATGAATCAACAAATCTCACAGAACTGTATTAGTAATGACATCAAATTTCTATATTGGAAAAAAGAAAATTTTATCCTTTGAATTAAGAAATTGCAAAGCTGGGAGCTTCCATTTATGCACCACATGCTTCCAAACCTGTAAGCTTTATCTGGCTTCATGAGAAATGTTTGGAAACATGGGCTCGGAAAAGATGCTACATTAGACTTACAGACTATCTCTTGTTGCTGGTTTTTGTCACCCCAAAATGGCATGCTGCTTCTGTGTCATCTCTATCCCAAAAAGACAAACACTGGATATGCAGAGTCTTCATCCCAGAAAGCTGGGGATTAGTCATCTCTCTCTCTCTCTCTTTCTCTCCTCCCCTCCCCACAACTACCTCTAACACACCAGAGGTTAATATAATTTACACAGTCAGCTCCCTCAAAGACTTCTGATTGATGTTTTCTGTCTTTAACATGGCTTTAAAATCTTCATGCATTTCTTTGCTTGGCTCAAGCAGAAGTAATATCTTATTCTAAAACATGCTTTATCTTCCTTTCCCAAAGATCCCTGCTACAGTCTGATAGAGTCATCCTCACAGTAACTGTTTTGGTAGAAGTCTTGGAAGAAAATCAGAGTTATGAGAAGGGTAATTGCTCAAACGCATTGGAATATGTGCTTGTGGACTCTTTCACATTAAAAATATGGCATTTCTCTGATTTTTTTTTTAAATGGGAACTCCAGGTTTATGAGCCCAAAATAAAATGCCAGCCATGGGAATATGTGGAAAATTTGAGGCAACTGAACTTACAGATTACTTTTCTTCCTGCACTAAATGGATCCAGAGTACAAACACTTTCTCTGTTTTTCTTTGGTTCAAGCAAAAAATTTTATGTCATGGTATTTTAGGTACTCCTTAAAGTAAAGGCAAGTGAAGCTTTTCATCAGAAAAACCTAGCTGTTTTAAAACAACTTAATGGGCTTTAATCAGGTCCAGTTTTAATTAGGACCATCCTTTATATTTTGATATAACCACTTGTTTCTTATTCTTTGAACGTATGTTACCACTAACACAAGATTCAAACTATTGTGAATGAAAGTTTACCCTTAGATGTGATAAAATCTGTAGATTTCCATGTGAAAATATCTCTTGGTTCATGGCTAATGTCTCTTATCTTCATAACAGTAGAAACTGGCAGAAACAGTGTGGCTTCCAGAAATCCTAAAACCACCCATACCAATGACAATACCCTCCCAAAGCCATTGCTTTCTCATGGTGTGTCTGTCGAAGGCATTGAAGTGTGATGACCAGGAACTCTAAAAATTCTGTGCCTGCTAGAGTATCTGTTGGCAAACAAAACAAACAAAAAAACCAAAAACCTAGAGACCCAGGTTACCGGGGTCTATATCTCTTGAGACCTAAGCTAGCTTCCTGGCAGTTTTTGACCCCCCACCCACCCTGTTCTTCATCCTGCCCTTGTTATTGGTCCTGCATATGCCTATCAGAGTATCAGAGAAGCCTAGATATTTTTCCTTAGTGGAGTTTGGAATAGCAGTTGTATTTTCTCCATCATTTCATTCACTTCTCATTGCTAAAAATGTTTTATCCAGTCTGACTGAAAGAAGGATCTAAGAAACTAATTGCAAATTTGACCACATTGGTAGGATGTCTAATTTGATCCTTATTCAACAGTGCAATGCATACATGTGACAAGCTTCTCTGTGGCTTACTGAATTGGATTGGCAGAAATAGGTCTCATTAAAACCACATTGCATCAGAATAGGTGAGCAACTGCTATGTTTTATAAAACTGACACCCAAGATGGACATTTCTTGGGAAGGTAGCCTGCAGCATTGGGAAAAACAGCACTTGATTTTGCCCTGGTGGCAGAGGTTAGGCTCTGGGGCCACCTTCTCTGCTCCCCTCTGGCTACCCACTCCCACCACCTTCTTATATCCCAGATTCTCCTTCTTTGCCCTGATTTCCTAGGCCTATGCCCTCTCATGACTGGTAAATGTTGTTCATAACAACTATTTTGGATGTTCGAAACATAACAGTTTCATAGATCGCTTGGCAGCATGAAGGTAGCGGGTCATGTTCTGCTCTCTCCTGAAATATTATTTCCTTCTATTTTAAATTATAACTCCTCAAAGGGTGGGGCGCTGTCTCATCTACCTTGTATCCCTTGGAGTACCTAGCATACAACAGATAGGTAATATATGTCTATTAAAGTTGATATCACAGATATGATACATATTTAATAAGTATATGTAATATGTTTATTACAGTGAAAGTTTAGAATTGATTGGAATCCTGAAAAATGAATGTAACAAGGAATAAAGAGAGTAATAGCCATACAGTAAGAAGATAGGTTCAAGTCAATAGGATTTTTCATAGACGTCCTGGTTATAAAATTTCTGCTTCGTAGTTTGTTGAAATCTAATCTGATACCCAAACCACTGGTTTTAAAGAGGCGGAAAACCCCCCGATCATTTCACTGGTTATTGTTTTGTAACCAAACAACCAGTATGACCAAAGCAGGACATCGGGAGGAAGCACACCTGTGAGTTAAGTCAACATTCTGAATCCTGTCACTGCTTGGTGACTAATAGTGCCATTGGGAATGTGCTGGTCTCTAAAAAGGTGGTGGAGCAGAGCATCATGCACACAGGAACTGGGCCTGTGTTGAGAGACCTGTATGTCTCCGTCCCTGCCATCTCCTACAGAGACGATCTTTTATTCTAGCTTCCTTGTAACTGAGAATACCAGCCTCAGAATTCTGGCATTCGAGCTACAGGAGAATTTAGGGACCATATAGTCCAAAACTAATATACAGATGAGGAAACCAAGTCCCAGAGAGATCAAATAACGAGTCCAAGGTCCCACAGTTGATCCTGGGCTTCCGGGAACTGAACGTAACCTTCCCGTTTCCAGTCCAGGCTTCCTCCACTGCCCCCACGCTGCCCTTTTCCACTGGCTTTGTGTGGGAGCCAGGTAAAGCCCAAGAAAAAGTTAATTTGGAAAGTAGGGTAGCAGACACTTGTCATATGAAATGCACTTAAAGTAGAAGAAAGTGAGTCATGCAGATAGGGTAGTTAAAAATACAGAGTTAAGGCTCTCAACACATCATGTGCACACTGTCATCTCTTCTTGTGGAAGAAGGAAAGGAAAGGGAGAAAAGTTGCTTTGCTCTGACCTGTAAGTAGTGTGTGCTGAGAAGTGTGGCAGGCGTACAAGCGGGTGCCATAGCACCCGCTCACACCAGCTCTCAGCGCTGGCGGCCTGCCACACACGGCAGAAGCTCCGGCACTTCTTACCTGATGGTGCCGGGTGGCGGTGACAACTGAGAAGGGCTGTTTCTAGCTTGAATTGGAGGAAAAACAATTTTAAAAACACACTCATAGAATGTGTCTGAGTTATTGACCACTAAGAAAGCTGTGCAGGAGGCCGCATAGAGAAAAGAAGAAGAAGAAGAAGAAGAAGAAGAAGAAGAAGAAGAAGAAGAAGAAGAAGAAGGTTTTAACTGTCACTTTATTACTTTGAGAAGAGTTATAAAACTGAGGGTTTCCCCACCACCAACTAGTTCATAGATTTATATTAAGGGACAAAGTTACCAGTAAAAACGGGTGGGCTCTTCCGACTTAGGGCCCCAGGTGACAGGGAGGGCCGCAGGGGGGCCGCAGGTGTGGGGGCTCTGCCCCATGCTGGGAGTCACTGGGGAGTGAGCGCTTCTGCCCCTCTGGAAGCACGTATTTATTCTTGCTGGGAACTTTCCGCTTGTGAGCACATTATTCAAATTTTCCACGAAAACTGTCAACACGAGAGTAGGAAAAGTGTTCATTGGACAAGTATCGGAAAAAAGCATAGACAAAAATTGTAGAATCTTATTACCAGCTTGCCCAGCCCATAAGGTTCACTGGAGAACAGACAAGACAGAAATCACTTGGGAATGAGTTGGTTCTGGAAGGAATGAGGTGAGCGCCAGGACAAGGGCTGGTCTGCACAGGTGTTTGGAGGGCGGTGTGTGGGGCTGAGCACATCCCCTAGACCAGCGGAGATGTCTCTGTCCTGCTGACCACAACACGGTGCTCACCAAAGATCAGGACCCAGTGTGTGCACAAAGGACAAGCGACTCGCAGCGAGCCCTGAGATACCTCCCGTGGCATCTCGTAGTGTTATCGGGGTCAGTGCTTTCTTAAGATGGGGGCAGCACTGGCATTTTCAGCAACCATCAGTAATTCCTTTGGCCAAATGAGGACGATGGTATCAATCTTGCATGCTTTTGGAACTGTTTTAAAATGTCTGGTTTTTGTTTTTTAGTTCTTATTTTTCGAATGTCCCCCTTTCTGCAGTGTTTTGTTTCTACCTCACTGAGGGCAGAGGATTTTAATTGTTGCTATCTATCTATGCTTCGCAGCATGAAAGAGCCATGCTAAGGGCCCATGTGGTGCTTTGGGGCTGATGGGTTTTGTGTCTGAGCAAGCAGATCTCACAGTAGCCGTGCGGGATTGCAGTAATAAATTTCTCCTTTTTCCCCCCCACCGTAGCACTGAAAGCCGAAAAGAGAAGAAAGCTGACTCAGGGAAAGGTGTTGACAGGGAGACTTGTCTATGACTTGATCTTCGATTTATTTTTTACATATATATGAGAAGAGTGCCACAATTATTAATAAAACTGCTTTGATCATGTATTGTAAATTCTGTCTCTCATCCCAAATCCACCTTCATACTGTAAGTAGTGCAATACTTGTTTCATTTCTGTGTTTAAACTTCTGAACAGTGTGACACCCTTGTGAGCATATACAATAGCTAATGCAAGAATCTGTGTTCCTTTCTGTATGTTAGACATTTGTAAACACTGGATTCTCATGGTTAGTTTTATGAGAGCAATAGCTTTCTTAAAGAGATGTCACATTTACCTAGTTTGTATTTTCCTACTTTAGTGACCTGAAGCTACCTGATAATTTCATTCAGAAGAATTTTGAAAGGTAGTCTTACTTTTTATTTTTTATAGCTTAGCATTAGTGACTTATTTCAAAAGACCCAAATCGAAAAGTTAGTTTGGAAGCATTTTTTAATAATTGTATTTATGCATTTCCTTGATTTATTATGATACATTTAATACTTAAGAGTTTATATGTAACTAAAACTTAAAGTCATTTGGAAAAAATATATAGAAACCCGTTCACAACTTGTTTAGAAGAATCAGAAACTAATGCAGAGTCAAGTAGTGTTTGCTTAACAATTCAAGTTGTGATTACACCATCAAACACTAGGCTTGTAGGAAATGCTTCAGGAAAACTTTGTAAGTTTTGTGAGATTTTCAATATAAACCTTTATCAGAAATATGCCATTAAATTTCTCTCCCGTTAAAAACAAATGTTTTCCAAATAAACCTATTCTACACACACCCGTGGAAGGCCACATGGTGAGTCCTTGTACATGAAATTTCACTCCTGTATAGTTATTCATTCTGCTGCTAACGGTCGCGTACTGCTTAATGCTGCTTCTGAATCATGTTCTACTGTTAGGCTGACAGGTCTCCAACTATATTTTTCTCTTCTGCAAAGCTCTTTTCCACTTTTTAATTGAATGCATGTTGTAGAAAAATAGTCTTTTCAATGAATATTTCAGATTCTGTTCGAGAAGATTCTGTAGGCATTTCAGTCCACATGAAAGAATCCATTTTTACTAAGCTTGCACAAGAGGAAGGAAAGTTAAAAATTGTTGAGCATTACTAAAAATACAGTATTTCATTTCATTTTAGATAGTGTGAAGTTAATAAAGATGGAATCTTGTAGTGCTCTTATTTCCTAGGAATGACCAGTGATCATCAATCTTATGATCTGCACTGTCCAATTTTATGATAATTCAGAGCCCCGTGGCTTTTCCAAACTATTAATTACATATTTTCTGTATAAGTGCACATGAAAGGTGAAAAAAAATCCTCTTGTGATCAAGCTTATGAGGGAAATAAAAAAACCCAACAAAGCCTCCATAAGACTCAACATTTTGATATTTCTGAAAACTCCCCTCACAATCTTTTAAGGAGCCATTTCTTTTATAGAATGTAAACCTAAAAACTATAAGCATAATTTGCAGTTAATACAGTCTGTGTTTATAAATGCCAAGGAAAATACAGAAACTTTCCATTCCAAGTGTGTCGCCTTTGTGTGTTTTATAATACAGATACCATATTGTAAACATTCCCATTGTGTATGATTTAGACTAGCTGTACATGCCAGTCAGTCCCAAAAGCAGCCTCCTAGTATTTTAATTATTAATAACTGTTCTGTTACAAATGATCATAGTGAGTTAAAACCTTCACATGATCACTTATTTGAATAAGCAATCATACCCAATGAAATTCTGTATTTCTGAGTATTTTTATAGTCATTTTGTTCTTGTGTGAATTTTAATGCTATCTCTATGTTAATCCTGATATTTTGCAATCATATAAAATATAAGAAAAAATGTAGTGTTATATATTTCCTCCTAATTTCAGATTCCTGGTCAAAATTACTGAATATCTTGAATGTAATTTATTGCAAAGTTCAAGTAATGTGTAAATGTGACTAGGATATTGTGTTTTTCACAACTAAGAAATGTTATGTGGAAATAAATATTTATCCTAATTAATTTCCTTGCACATTTTAAATTGTGATGCAAAGTGTCTTGTCTTTTTTCTCCTTAGTGTTAATCAGTAAATCAATGTAGAACATTTTGACTGAACATAATATTTGAATTTAAACACCCCTGCTAAGAAAATTTGGTATTGTAGACATTTCAAGAGTATTCAGACAATTTGAACTTTATGAAAAGAATATTATGGAAACTATAGTAGGATATATCTCTTCATTTTTCCAGAAAGCAGTGACTTGGGTGCAAATGGCATTGCCCCCAAGACTAGTAAAATCTTCCAAGGTCATTAGTAGGATTTCCCATAAGTGGAACTCCTTAGACTTCTGTTTTCAGCCCCACCCCACCCCCCACCCACCATGGGAAAAGCATTTCCTAAAATTTCTCCCCTCCTTTTTTTGTTACTATGGGTCACACGGGACCATTATTCTTTTGTAGCCATCTGGCAGTATGTTGTGGGGGTAATTACATTCAGAACTCTAATGTACAGGTTAGTATTTTTCTTTTGACTCTTGAGTTTACTTTATAATTCCTACCATTTAACAGCCTTTGATATTGGGAAGTTTTTTCCTAAATTTAATCTGAATATCTTCTTCGTATATTTTAAATCCACAGCTTAATAGAAACCCTCCACTGACAATTCACAAGCCACTTGTATTTCAGCACTATCCCTAGATCTTTTAGGATTTTTCTTGGCTCTTAAAAGTGTGGCTCATTCTTTCTTTCTTTCTTTCTTCTTTCTTTCTTTTTCTTCCTTCCTTCCTTCCTTCCTTCCTTCCTTCCTTCCTTCCTTCCTTCCTTCCTTCTTTCTTTCTCTTTCTTTCTTTCTTTCTTTCTTTCTTTCTTTCTTTCTTTCTTTCTTTCTTTCTTTCTTTCTTTCTTTCTTTCTTTCTTTCTTCCTTTCTTCCTTTCTTCCTTTCTTCCTTTCTTCCTTTCTTCCTTTCTTCCTTTCTCTCTCTTTTTTTTTTCTAACTGCACTACTCTACCTCTATTCCTTGTTAACTTTAGCTTTAGCTTAGTTCACTCCTGGTCATTTGACTATTTTACGATTATGTCAAGATTGCAACCCAAATGTTCTAATAAGTATCTTGTATATTCATTCATTGAAATGAAATGAGATTTACAAGCACTTGAAAATTTGATGAGAGTAATTTGGATATGACGGTTCTCTAAATATCTATTTGGAAAGGTTATTTGCAATCAGTTCCCTTGGAGAAGCCCGATATTCAAGGATTACTGGTAATACTTGATTTTCCAGATCTCCTGAGGTGTTTTCCTCAGAAAGCTGCAGTTTACTGTTAGAACCGTCACTCTGCTTCAGTTCTATTAGTGTATGGGCCACTACTTTTCGAGCTGGAACGTTGAAAATAGAACTGTGCTCCTTGCTTTTAAGGTCCTTGCTTCTAAGGCTAAGTAGACACATAGCTGTAACACAATGTAATAATGTGATATGTACTGAGTTGGCTGTATAATGAAAGCAGGGCGGAGTTTGAGGAAAATGTTATATAAGAGGTAGCATGTGAATTAGGATGGAAGTGGGGAAGGAAACCTACTCCAAGAGCTGCAAAGATTCTCGAACACATGCCAGTATTGAAATAAAAATGAAATAAAAATGAAATAAAAAAGTAAAGATATATGGTGTAACCGGAGCCTGACATACTTGATGTATGGCATGTTTGGGACCAAGGAAACAGCCCAGTGTGGTGGGAGTGTTAGGAGAGCAGTGAAGACCTATAAGAAAAGGTAGAAATACAAGTTGATCACAGTATAAATGATGTTAAATTCTATCTTAAGATATTTGAACTTTGTCCATTAAAAGTTTTGAGTAATGGAGAGGCATGAATTTTTGGAAAGAGTAGTCTAGCAGCACAGTGGAGAATCTAGTGGGGAAAAGGTGGAATCATTTCCTTGGGGATCCTGTACCAGGATGACTCTGAGGCTCAAACCAAACTCTCTGTGAGTGGTCTATAAACTTTTATTGCGATTGAAACCAAATAGGCTTAAGCATGCTCCTTAGGTACTTAAGTAACTCCAGACACAATAGTATTATTATAAATCATTTCATGTAGAACAAGATGGATAGATAGATGATAGATCGATGGATGGATGGATGGATGGATAGATATAGGTATATATAGAGATATAAATGATAACGTCTTGGGTTGTATTTGAAAAGAAATGTTCTGAAAAGCATGGTATCAACAGTAATCCTGAGACTATTCAAGAAATCTAAGTGTAGTACAAAATTCAGCCAATGGCAGCGCGTATGGATCCAGAAACCACCTTCCCCCACTCACCTTTTCACCCTATTCATCTCATCATTCTTACCATAGACTTAGCTTTTGTGTCTAGGTACCCTTGCCTTCTGCTGTCTGTAGTGATAGATTTCTGCCATGTGACTTATTTCTTCCATTTGTTTATAAGCTTCTTAAAGATAGAAATAGTGTTTTATCCCTTCTTTGTAATTCTCCAGAGCCTAGGGCTCGGCTCTTTATCCAGCTGGGAAAGACTGTGGACAGACCCCTAAGTAAAATAGATCACAAGATCCTGCTGTTCAGGTTATTAAGAATGATGAAAGATCCAAAAAGGATTCTCACTGGCATGTCAGTATGGAAAGAAAAGCAGATGTTTATCGAGCACCTTCATGTGCCCAGCATCTGGAGGTAGATGCAGACACCTAAGGTTGGGACCTGGGTATACTGTGGAGTCATCAAACCAGGATAAAAAGCTAAAGCTTTGAATAGGGGGAGGGAAAGGGAGAGAGGAAGCTGCCGGGCATGGATACGATGCCGGCCGAGGATATACACAAACCTTCACAGCAATGGCAGAATTCTGTGAAGTAGGTGCTTTTGTGCTTCTTTCAAATTAAGAAACTGAGGCTCAAAGAGGCTAAGTAATGTTCTTTAAAATGTTTCTTACGATGAGTGGTGACGCTGAGATTCTAACCCACGTCCCCCTTATCTAGGGTGCAGTGCACTGAGTCTCCAACAGGAGGCGAAGTGTGACTGGCTTCCTCCTTAACAGGCTCCTCATTCTGGGTCGCGCAACCAGAATCAAGTTACGATGAATAATATTTCTTCCCAGGATGTTTCTTTGTGACTCATATTTCTGTGATCAAGATTGGAAACCCGACTTAGCCAAGGAAATACTGTGCTCACAAGTCACAAGTATCATGACTTTGGATAGGAGAGGCTTCATGAAATAATCAGGGTTTTGGTCATATGATGGGTCACTCTTCTCACCAAATATGTGTTTTAAATAATCTGACAAACTTGGTATGAATTGTTCAGATGAAAGATTATGAACTTAATTGAGTTGGTTGAAATTTAAAGTCTGTAACACCGGAAAAGATACTCCTCTTGCTTTAGCAGTAAGGAAATGACCTTTTTATTAATTCAAATTCTCAAGTACAAATGTTAATATTGTCACAGAAAGGTGACATACAGGAAGATGATAAGTTTCTACTGAGCACCTTCTGATGGGCTCTGAGCTTTTCTGATAGGCAGTGACGTTATTCTTTATTACTCATGTTCATTTCTCATTCTCAATCGCCTGGATCCCTCAGCCATCCTGAATACACACGTCAGATCATTCAGGATGTACATAAGAAGGTTCTCAGACACTGCTGGAAGAATTGTCACAAAATTGGCAGAACAAAATTCTCTTACTCTATGAAAAAAGCCATCCTGGTGTTTTTGGTGTTTTTCATTTAGAACTCACTGAATCTTATTGTACAAATCTAGTTTTATAAATTGGAATTCTCACATCAACTTAGAGCAAAATGCCATGTAGTAGAACTGGTAGCTTCAGTGACCACCTTGTGAATAAGAACGAAAAGACCCAGAATGACACACAGCCTGAGGTGACCCTTGATTTTTATGGTGGTGGCTTTGAGTCATTGAGTCAGGATGCACTGAATTATGTTCTATGCCTTCTATTTAAGGAAACATGGAGGTACGGAATTATTTTTAGCAAGATTTCCAACAAACGTGTTCAAAAATAATTTTTAGTGATTTTCTAAAAATCTTGAGCAAAACTTAAACTCTGTATTCACAGAAGAGATGTGAACATCGCTCCTTTGGCGTGTGCTCGCCCCAGGCGCGGCGCGCTCCCACAGGTTGTGTCTGATAGGAATCTTAGCATCCCTGCGCTTGCTGAGGCTGCAGCTGTCAATGGCAGGCAAGTCTGCCCCTCTGAGTGCTAGGATTAGTCCGTGTGAAGTTTTCAGCTTAGCCTCAGACTAAGTTTCTCTCAAAGTTGTTAATGTCTTTACTTTCCTTTTCCAATCAGCCAATTACAAACTCTTATTGGAGAGTAAAACGTGTCCTGTGAGGGTTGAATGAAATCTACTTTAACTTCAATCACATCATTACCATTTGTAACCCTCATTATGTGAAAAATATGCGCTAGCATTTTTTTTTTTTTACCTCTGGGCTCCAGAGAAAATAACATGTTTAGAAACTGAAGGAACAATGAATTGTATGGCTTTGATATTGTACAACTGTTGTACAATATCAGATATTATGCGATGGTCTTAATATCTGTGTAGTATCTGATGTGCAATATCCACTACTGTACAATGGTCTTACTGATATCTGTGAAATATCTGCTATTGGGCAATATCTGATATCGTTAACATCTGATATTGCCAAATGGTTTTAATATCTGTACGGCATCTGATATTGCACAATATCTGGTTCCAATTAAAATAAAAGAAGAATTTCTATTTAATTTGCTCTTATGACTATTAATTCGGTCCAGGATGTGGACATATGATCTATGACTACTTTTCTGGATATATAACTCTGCAAAGATCGGTCCAGTTACTTACAGTGATTGAACTCTATTAAGAAATAGAATTATTACAAGAGCCCTACAGATTTGCAGGTCAATTTATAGCTCTAATGGATGAGCGGGATTTGGGATGTAAGGTAAGCTACTCAGTGGCATGCTCCCAAAGTACAATCAAAGCTGAATTTCACAACCCTCTGTCCATTCCTATGCATGACTCACCAGTCTTATGTTGAATTGATATTTTTTCCATTTCTTCTATTTTTAGATTTTTATGCTGGAGCTCACTCTGAGATAACTTTTTCCAATAAATGGTCTGAAGCTAAGTTTGAGTTCATAAAATCAATTTTAAAAAAAATGAGGCCATTTTGCCAACGACTGAACAAAAAAAATCCTGTTTCCTCAATTATCCACTAGACTAAACTCAGCATCTGAAATCTATGCTTCCATTAATATAGATATGCCAGCCAAAAATAAGTAACTGACTTTTTTTCTTAACTTACACTGAGATGATATTGTTGATGTTATTTGTTCTTATAACATGAGCCTCATCACAGTTTCCTGGAATAAAATGACAAATTATGTATTACATAAAAAATAAAAATTATTTGGGTCTTTCAAAAGCTATATATGTGTATGATAGAAAATTGTATATGTATTACATAAAAACCCTATGAACTGCTTAATTTAACACATTTTTATGTATCTTTTTTCTTTTTTTTTTTTTACAAAAGCTGAACTCTCTCCATGTTTATAAGGCAGTCTGGGATAACAAGCAAAATAAACAAGAGCCTTTCTGGATAAGCGTGTCCATATGCCAATGTGGTTTAGGTCTCATTCAAGACACAAAACGTACTACCTCTGAAAAAATGCGGGAACGTTTATTAAATGACCAGGAGAAATTCCACAGTATGTAGAATGGGAATAACAATACATAACTTTGTAGTTTTTTTCGATTTTTAAAAACAAGTCCAAGGACATTAAAATATTCTTTTCATTAAGATGCTCCAAGAAATGAACTAAGAAAAATTGATGCAAGGACTCCTTCAAGTTTGAATTTGTGATACAAATATTTTTGTCTTTTTTTTTTTTATTTATTCATGAGAGACAGAGGGAGAGAGAGAGAGAGAGAGAGAGAGAGAAGCAGAGGGAGAAGCAGGCTCCCAAGGAGCAGGGAGCCCGATGCGGGACTCGATCCCAGGACTCTGGGATCATGACCTGAGCTGAAGGCAGACGCTTAATGACTGAGCCACCCAGGCGCCCCTATTTTTCTCTTTTAACAGGGCAAGCTGATGTGTTCACATTTCAGTTCCAAGCTGCCTCTTTCCCTAGGAAACATGAGTTTTTAAGGCACATTTATGGTGCCTCCCCCTCCCCCTTGCTGTGTGTTTGTAGCACCTGTAGCCATAGCTGGCACCTGGGGGCCTCGCACTGTTGGCACATTCCCTCTCATTTCTTTGGAGTCTATTCAACTGCTGTGGTTTTACTCAGAAGTCAGTGCTTTGCATAGATGATTTCCTGAGACTGTTTGAATAGTCTTTCTCAGAAAACCGTGCCAGTCTGGCTGTGAGCAGCTCTTCTCTAAGAGTTGCTGACAGGAGCCTGGTCAGGTCATGGAACCCGGACGTGGGTTCCCAGCCAGGTCCTACTAGCTTCCTTCCTTCCCCCTTCCCTTCTTACTCCTGCCTCGGTGATGTCACTGCCCACATCTTGCCATCCTTTTAAAGAAGAGAACGAGATTTGGACTGGTCCAGTTA
Source organism: Callorhinus ursinus (assembly GCF_003265705.2). Classification (NCBI taxonomy): domain Eukaryota; kingdom Metazoa; phylum Chordata; class Mammalia; order Carnivora; family Otariidae; genus Callorhinus; species Callorhinus ursinus. The sequence continues at coordinate 67,471,553 of NW_027397064.1, read as the reverse complement.
GAAAAGAATATAATGCTTCCCTGGGAACCTATGCAAAGCTCCCATAAAAACAATTCATATTTGTTGTTTCAGCAACGGATGTGGAAATGATTTTAAATAATAAACAAGACCAGACGGAATAATTCAAACTTCAGTAAGGTAATAATCTGTTGCGAAGACAGAAGTCCCTACTTAGGGTTACAGACATGAAATTTGGGACAAAGGTAACCCTGAATTTCTTGATTTGAGTGTACTTTTTAAGATCATCATCTGAACAGTGCAGTTTTGCGATAGGACAAAAATGGCTTTTAATAAGGTCGGGCATGCTGTTTTGAGGTGCTAAGGTAGAGAGAAGCATTGTTTTATGAAGTGGCTCATGTGGGTGTATATATGCTGGTGTGCCGTGCTGCTGGCAATCCCGTGGTCCTCGTCTGTATACCACTGCAGAGAGAGACAAAGGTCAGAAATAGGAAGTCAGTTGTCTTCTTCTTTTTTAGAAAAATAATTCAAATAAGCTCTCACGAGCATACATAGAATTAAAACATTGTTTTAGGGGGTATATATATATATATATTCTAATGAAACTATCCAAATCCACTTTCAGATTTGACTCAAAGGACACTTAGAACCACATCATGCACAGGAAAGAACGTTTATCCCATTAAGTACCCTAGTTTTAATTGTTATCAAGTGTCAGATTTCTCCTACTCTGCAGGAAGAGAAACTGTATTAAAATAAATGTTTTAAAAGCAACTTTTCCTAATATATGTTACCAAGGAACTAGAAAAATCTATTCCAATATTTCATATATATGTTTAACCTGAGGTCAAAAGGCAAATGTATTATTTGCAAACACTTTGATTTTTCACTAGAATTTTCTATCTGTATGTCTGACATTTATGAAAGAGTTGATGACCTGAGGCAAAAATTTATCAACACATTCCACATTAAACAAGTGGGAAATCACTACCAGGCAAACATATATCATAGAGACATAAATAAACTTTTAAAAAATTGCCTAATTAAAGTATCAAATCTTTTCTTTGAGTAGTAGAAAAAGAAACCTCAAGCTTTTATAAGACTCTGACCCCAAAAGACATATACCAGGTTTTTCTTTCTTTCTTTTTTTTTTTTTTGGTATCAAATAACTGCCCCATTCTGATTCAGTGGGCATCATTTGAACTGATCACAGAGCAGAGTGAGTGTGTGTGTGTGTGTGTGGAGAGTGAGGAAAAGCAGGTTTTCTAGCTAATAGAGGCAAGAAAGCATTTTATACAAAAATATTTAGTGCAACACACATGCACATACATATAAAAATACAAACATACATTTATGTGTGTGATATATACACACACAAAAACCATCTTTTTTTCTTTTTTCTTCTTGAACTGAAAAGATCTAGAGCAGAAAATGAATCTGACTTAATACCTAGAAACAGCCTACTGTATAGGCAACAACAGCTCTAGCCATTTCCAACTCTATAAAACAAGCCTAATTGTTTATTGCCTGTGGTTGTTCAACAAAAGATAACGTTGCATTTGCAAAAACTGAAGCATGCCGATTATTAATGTCCCACTGTTGTTAGGATGGCTAGTAATGCATACTAGACAGAAATGGATTTTCATATTGGAGCTGAGCTATTATCATGCTGGTTTCACTTTAGAATTACTCCACCACACATTTACTGAGTAAGTGATTACTTCTGAATCCAAATAGGGAGAGACTGAACGACCACATGGGTAGGAGAGCACTGTTTTGACACTCCCAAGATATGCAATATTGTGCTTCTCAACCCCCAAGTCTCTAATAGTTTTGAACATTACTCTGTCTATGGCTTAAGGATATCACTTCCAACTTCTCATTGGACAAATAAAAACCCTTTTAGTTCTGTCCCTGTCTCCCGGGACTGTTTGCGGAGAAGGAGCCAGGAGAGGGGGAAACCAAGACCCCACCAGCAAGTTCTCCCCTTTTGCACCAAGTTTTGCTATACCATTGCTTGGAAATCCACTCCAGCATCCACCAGGGCTTTGGAGATCTGAGCTGACTGCTGAAAGTGAACGTTATCTGCAAGGAGAGAAAGGAAACACAAAGTAACTAATAGCCGCTCCTTTTCTGATAGGAAGGGTAGGAAAGGCACAAGAAGAAAGGGACTATTTGAAGTTCTAGGACTTAGCATCCCATTTAGCCCAAGACAAGTGAGTTGTGGAAAGCAACACTGTTTTATTGAAGTAAATGTAACAGTCTTGCCCCTCATGCTTTTGTTTTGTCAGTAGTGAAATTGCAAACCTGTCTGTGATACTAAAAAGTCTAATTAACTGAAACTCACCATCTGCTGTTCCATGAATAAGGAGGTACTCAACTTGTTTAAAATTTTCAGCTCTGCTCATGACTGTTGAATTCTGGAATTGGGAAAAAGAATGTCATTATTCAAAAAAAGATCTGCCATAAACTGATTTTTCACTTCAGTTTACAAAATAAAATGTTTTCAGCTGGGGCCCCCTTTGATACAAAATATAGCAAACCGATATTTAAGCAAATGCTGTCTCCATGCATGGCAGAATGCACAGCATGCCCTGTGCCTGGGAGACAGGACTGGAAAGGGAGGATGCCACATCTTCCTTGCACATGCAGGCAGAGGGCACCTGCCACCAGGGCTGCACGCAAAGCCCCTTGAGTCCCAGATCCCAGATTGGCTGTGTCCTATGCATTAGCACAGGGCAGAGTCTCATATTAGCAATGTATGTTCCATGGGCTTATGCTGTAGTTCAGCCAAAAAGTGTATTGCCATGGCAACCGTGTGTCACATGGTGCCATACATGCTACATTTCAAAGAGCCTGTACATAGCATTTGCAACTAAACATACTCTGCAATATGTCATATGAACTTTGGTCCACATTGCTAGGCAATGAATGAGAAGCAAGTATTACCTCTTTTGGAACAGATGTTTAAAACCTAGGCAAATGTAACATATGGGAGGGGAAAGGGGTGCAAAAGATCAAGCATGGCCTTAGAAAATCAGTGGGTTGTTGTTGTCTGCCTCATTCTGTATCAGGGAAAATCCTGCTCTTGGATCAAGCCATTCCCAAATCAGCCAGAGAAACAGGGCAAAACACTGGGAGGTAAGCTTTTTGAAGACCAACCTCAGTGAGGCAGGACTTCTCGAATGGGCATGGGGCCTTGGATGAGAAATCCTTTGAAAGCATGGAACTGGTCATCTGATCTTGATTTGGGGATGTTTACAAAGTTGGGATGAAGGCAAAAGTGTCACAGAGGCATCATAGTGCCTTTGGGAGGGGGCGAGCTGGAATCCGCTTCTCTTGTCTCCTTATGGGTTGGGGAGAGGGAGGGCCAGTGGTTTCCCTATAGGTTTAAAAATCATCCAGCTATTGCTTCAGCACCTTCGTAAATCAAAGTCAACTTTATGAGTGCCAAGTTTATGTATTTTACAGATCTCTTTGTAGCTAACACCAGCTCCATATTTTTTGATGGGAACCCTGATGGTCTGGCAGGAAGGGGATGGGGCTAAGGTGTTGGATTTGGATTCTAGCCCCAGCTTCGACATCAGCGAGCTGTGCGCCTGGAGACATGCCGCACTCTGAGTCTCGTCTTCTGTAAAATGGGCGTATTTGTAGGAAGCACTGCTCTATTTAATCCTGCCAACATTCCTCTGAGATAGGTCTCCAGTGATCCTGCTTTCTCCATGGAGACCCCAAGACTCAGAAATGAGGAACTCGCACTAGGTTCCATCTGTCCGAAGTGTCGGAGCTAGACACAAAGTCTGATGCCAGAACCTCTTTTTCTTCCTATGCTGCCCCAAGGCCACTAAAATTCCAAGCTGCTCATGATGTGGTCTTCCCGCAAAGGAACAGTGAGAAGTAAGTTAACTGTCCCGGAATTTGTACCGTGCGAGCACCCTGGGTATCCCTCCGGCCACAGGCTTCCCGTGGCTTCTCAGACTGAACTAAGCAAAAAGAGAGCCCGTCTGCCCGGCCCTGTGAGATTTGGGAGGCGTGTTTTCTGACCGTGCAGCTGCCACAGAGCCCAATGCAGCAGCAGAACCCTGAGCAATCGCTGCTCTCTGGAGAGGAAAGGGTCAAAATCAGTCTCCCTAAAGGAGGGTAGAATTCAGAGCTTGAGCTGCCAGACGCTGGGGCTCCCGCACCACCAGTGAACATCCATAATGTGAGCCACAGGCCCCAGCGCTCCCTGTTAGCGCCCCCCCCGCCCCCCCCCCAGCCATCCTTGCGGCCAGAATGCTCACAGCCTTGCCCAGCCACTGCCGCTCGCTCAGCCTCGGTCCTCCCCACACCGAACCTAGCGCTCTGCTCCCCCAACACACGCAACTTCCACACGGAGACCTGACCCACGCAGGCAGCTCTGTCACTTCGCCTCACCTCCAGAAGCCCCACGGGCCTTCCTGGCTTGGCAGCTTGAACAGCAAAAGCTGCTCCTACAACCTCCACGAGCCATAAAACTGAGAAATGTCATTGAAACATAGAGTAATAGTTAGGAGACATATAAATACGCAGGACAGTTAGCAAGGAATGTGATAACTACTGGAGTTTGGACCAAAACAGTTTCTGGCTGCCTTTTTTTTTTCTTAAATGGAGTGAATACAGGCTGAAAGAAGACAATTTTTATAAACAAGTAAAACCCTGAGCCTAAGATAAATGTTGTGATGTACACACTGTAGCTGTGATGAACTAGACATGGTGAGAAATGCAACATACTGAGAAAAAGACGAAAACTGTGATAAAAGTGTCATGATGCAAATTGTTTTACATTAACAATATTACACTACAAAGAAAGAAAGACAAATACTTTAATGCAGCACGAGAAAAATAAAACAAAAGCCTCCCCTGCAACGGTGAGCTAGGTGTGCCCTTTCCATGCACGCTTCCCCCTGCTCCCTGGGAGAAGTCTCCAGAGGGGCCTCCCGGCTCGAGGTGGACCGGCGGACCAGCAGCCTGGAGGCACACACTTGCTCTCAGGCTCTCAGGCAGCAGAGAGCATCCCTCCCCCCACCCCCCCACCCCTCAAAGATGCAGCCGTGGCACCTTGCCTCTGGCACCACCCATCATTCCCTACTGGACCAAGAATCCTGGCTTCTCCAACAAGAGAGACCCTTGGCGGTCCACCGTGTGGAAGGCAACCCCCGAAGCTGGAGAAAGAGATGCATGCATTAACTGAAGATGGGGTTAATAATCGGAAATAATACCATCGTGCTATTTTAACCCACTAAAATAGGATAATCCCCATTTGCCTATCGATGGAAACAGAAATAGAAAAGGAAATGGATGACTAAGTTAGAAGCCGAATAGTCTATCACCAGCTACTAAAAAGGAAGCTCAGAGTGATAAATGGGCAAGGATGCAATGGTGGTGCAGTTGGCACCCTCCCGAGGCTAGAAACTTCCGGAGAGCCCCGCTGTCAGCAACAGTCTGGCAAAACGAAGTGGGAAGGATTGGTCCAGTGGCAGTGCCGATTCCACAGCATCTCTGTGAGGAGCTTTTCCTTCAAGCCCTAAGAAGAACCATCTGTAGCTGCTTGTTGGATCATGCTGGTTCCTCAGTTACCTTCCAGCAAATAAATCTTTGTATTTTTGAAATAAAGAGAGAGCTGACAAGAGCGGGGAAGTACTGTAAGAAACAGAAGTTCTAACAATTTTTAAGCCACCCCTCGTGCCATCGAGGAACCATAAGGACAACTGGCTTCCTGAGGACGATGATGGCAGCAGGTGCCATGTTTTGAAAGCTTCCCTCAGGGCAGGCACAGGTGTCCCATTTAATCCTTTTGGTAACTCTGTGAGGTAAGCCTGATGATCCCCATTATCCAGATGAGGAAACAGGTTCAGAGAGCTTAAGGAACCTCTCCGAGCTCACGCTGCTAGTAAATGGTGGAAACCAAGTTTGAGTAGAGGTCTAACTCCAAAGTCCGTTCACTTCCCCTTACGTCCTGGTGACCCTTCGCACCCCAGCCAACCACTGCTAACTCCTCAGCATTCCCAGGCTCTTGTGGAGAGGGCAAACGGCCACTGGTCTAATGGACAACCCAGCACATCAGTGCGATATTACAGGGCCACTGATTTTCTCCATGCATGATCTCCTGCTTGCAACCCAAAGCTCATAAATAGCATTAAGTAATGCTATTCAGGGAAGCACCACTAATGCTACAGAAAACAGAGGCCAGAGAACATTTTTAAGAAAAAATTATCTCGACCCACTATATCGGATGTTTTACTTGTTTACATCTATCAAACAACTGTATCCGTGAGATGCCAAGGAAGAGAGCCCGTCAACCCGACAGGGGGCTCTACCTCAGTCCTCACCAAGCAACACTGGCTTCTTTAAAGATCACACAGCAGTCAACATTTTATCAGCACTCAACAAACAAGTTAAGGTTTGGCTTAAATCTGAAGGTCTCTCTCCCTTTGGCATATTCTGGGATAATAGAACAAATGTCAAATCAGTACAAGATGGCATATTTACAAAATTGCACCCTGTTTTGCATAACCTAACGATGCAGCAGTTCTTAAGGATTGAACATTTCAAATCTGCTAGCAGAAGACTGCCAAATCTATGACTGTTTCCTACACTTGCCAAAAGCCTATCAAATTTTGAGCAAAATGCAAAATAAATCTCCTCTACAAGTTAAATCAGTCCCTTCTGTGTGTTCCAGGCTGGCCTCTTCCCTTGGCAACAAGGCTCAGGACTTGGGCCCCATTTCTCTTGCCCTTGATCTTCTGCTTCTCTGTGGATTCATAAATTCATTCCCACCCCAGTCTATGTCCTGCCTTCTAGGCCACCATTTGGCCTGCTCTTCCCACAGCCCTGCTTCCATGTTATCTGTCGGTTCATCCAACCTGCTTCACAAATCCCCCGAAAACCAGCTGTACCTGCTACTCATGTGTGGTTGTGCTCTGCCTCGTTCCTCTCTGCAACCCACAGAGAGCGTCTATGCTCTCCCTCTTTATCTCCTAAGTCTTTCTTTATTGGCTTCACGCAAGTGCCCCTCCCTCGCCTACCCCTCAGCATCTACATGTTATGTAACATTTTTGTGCCTCAGTTTCAGTGTCAATAAAATGAAGATCATTAGAACACTTATCTCAGAGAATGTGAGGGAGAACTGAACCTAATAAACCATATAAACAGCTTAGAATGTGTCTGCCCGTAGAAGCAAGCACTTAATGAATAAATGAAAAAAATGAATGAAATAAATGAAACTGGATTCTCCCCCACCCCTCAGTTGAGAGGAGCTGGGGGTGGGGGGGGAGGTGACACCCTAATTTCTTGGCCACTTCTCTTCCCTGCCCTACATGCTCCGAAGGTACAAAATCCCTGGGGCTTGTCACAATTAGGGAACCACTTCTTTTTTCCATACATAGGGGGCACTCTGTCATATTTGAGTTCATGCTCTATTACCTACTCTCCTTTATTTCTCTTTGATAATTTTGTGTGCATATCTTTGCTCACCAACAAGGTAATAAACTTTTGAACAATTAAAATACCAGACACCTTGAATGGGTGAGTAAAAGTTCACCATTATGTTAATTTTTTAAATAGGTTTAACTAAAAGACCTGTGGTTGACCATATGAAAGACCACTTGTCAATGTTAGCGAGCAACACACTCCTCAAAGTGTGGTTGCAGTTGCTATTTGCCTTTTGCTATTGGGGTGAGGGTTTTCTCATTGCCGATCTGATTCCTTTGCTCAAATCTGCCGCCATTTTGGTCTGCTGTGGACTGAGACTCACTGCAGAAAAGATGTTTCCACAGAGCTACGCTGCCTTTTAGAGTGCTCCTGCCTTGCCACTTGGCAGTAGGTGGGTGACTATCTACAAAGAGTCTCATGGGATCACTGCTCATGTCACTGCATTGGGTCTGAGCCTTAGGCCAGGGTCTGCTAATCTATACGGCAGCTTTGTAAGAATAGGAAAAGGCATTCCTTCCAGTTGGATGCAGCCCCAGGGGTTCATGTCTTAGTGAATGAAGCGTGGACTAGTTTTCAGCAGTGCACAAGCTGAACAACTATACGTGGCATCCCTACTTGTTCCATTTGTGTGTACATATGGTTTCTGGAATTTCCTAAATCATAAGTAGGACCTTTATTTCATAAAATGTGCTTCTCTTGGTGATGTGGGTTTCTCGAAATTCTTCCAAATCTGGGTCATCAGTGACCTAATAATGAATCTTTTTTCTCATGTATTTTTTTAAATTAAAGATCGTCTTCTCTTGGGCGCCTGGGTGGCTCAGTGGGTTAAGCGACTGCCTTCGGCTCAGGTCATGATCCTGGAGTCGCGGGATCGAGTCCCACATGGGGCTCCCTGCTCCGCAGGGAGTCGGCTTCTCCCTCTGACCCTCCCCCCTCTCATGTGCTCTCTCTCTCTCATTCTCTCTCTCTCTCAAATAAATAAATAAAATCTTTTAAAAAAATAAAAAATTAAAAAAAAAGATCGTCTTCTCTTATAAAGGCTATAATCCTGGGTACTCTATTGATGATTCATTAGCTGCAAATGTAGACAAAGATCAGGGCCTTGCTTATTCCATGCTTTGGTTCTTCCTGAGCCGGATGTCCTGCAGAGAGTCAGTGGGCCAGACGAAATGGGAATCATTTTCAAAATATTTCCTTCTGACCCACAGACAGGCACAGGGTACTGAAAGCCTCTAAGGAATCGTCTTCTTTGTCTTTTCCAAAAGGGTGGGAAGAGGGAGGGAGGGAGAGAAGGAGAGAGAGAAATAAAAACAACCTGGGAAAGAAAAGTAAAAGATGGGGTCCAGAGGGGCAGCTGGGGCCTCGGAGGAAAATAGAATCTTTGAATGTATTCTTGCCAGAGACAAAAGCACAGGCTTATTTAAAAAACAAAGGAGGGCAGCTTTATTCTAAAGCCTGCTGTGCACCAAATATAGGCACTTAGATTCAGCTCTCCACACTCTGAGGAAGCAACTTACCAGGGTGAAAACAATTCAGTGAGCGGTTGCCTCCCTTTCCCTACACACCTTAACTCTCGCCCGCCCAAATCGTTCCTCCGAGTAACACATTGGGAACCTTTAGCTCCCTGGTACTGGCAGTTTTAATGTGTCCATTGCCAGCACTGAATTTGGTGCCAAGAAAACTCGACTCCTGGCGTGGAAGGATTAAACAGTCCTCGGGTACCATCTGTGCAGTGAAGTGAAAGAGTGACTTGGTGCACCCAGTGTGCGCGTGTTGCCATTGGCAGTGGAGAGTGACTTCTATTTACATGACTACCTCACTCGGCGAACACCTAAGGGGAGAGACGAACATGGCCACCTCAGGGCGGGTAGAGATGGGGAAGTGGGGGATCGATGTGGGAATGACGAGCCTCTGGGAGAATCTGGGAAAAGATGCAGGATGAAAGGGTAGATTAGAACAAATCATCCTAAAAGGGGGAGGGACGGCTGAAGAGGAAAGACCCTGTTGGCTGTAGGCTGATGTTCACGGAGAGCAGTAGGGCAGGTGCTGTGGACTTCCCTTTGTGTCAGGGTTTGGACTTGACCCTGTGCCTCTAGGTTCAAGGACTTTTCAGAATGGGATTTTAAAAATGAACTTTTGACTTAACATCCACCGGGTTCTAGAGTCAGGGCTGGGGTCCTGGACAGTAAGTACATCTCTGTTTCAAGAGTTTTAGTACTTGGAATATTTGAGAAAGCCCTTCAGCAACTCAGCAAATATGGCATACCACCGGAGGGATTAGCTTTCAAAGGTCAGCATCCTGGTCAGGTTAGGGACAAGAAAATTCCAGATGTAAAATGAGAGAAGTGATGGAGACAGGCAATTTTTACAACAATGTTTCCCTTCAAAAATTCTGAAATCAGGAAAGGTTTTAAGGTTTATACTTCATACCGGGTCATCTAAAGAATATAGTGTTGAGTAGAGATGTGAACAGTTAATAATATTGCAGAGAAGAAATGGGGGTACAAAATAACCATGAGTTCAAGATAGAGAAACTGAAGATTAAGAGATATACAAGAAAATGTCAGGAGAGTCAAAAGGGGATGCTGGTCTGCCGGGAGAGCAGTACAGATTTCCTACTAAATGGTGATATAGGGGAAATGACATTCCAAGCAGAAGGAACAGAAGACAAGGGCATAAAAGGGAAAGGCCCAGGAATATTCAGAGAACAGTGGCTATTACAAGCGAACTGGACCGTTGTTAAGAAGGATGTTAAACACCTGGTTAAAGAATGAGGGCTGGACTCAGTTGAGTCACACGAAAGATCCATGAAAATGTTGTATGTGGGGCTGTGGGGATTAATCTCATGCCCCGTGTGGTAAAGACAGGAGCAGAGAAAGACAAGCTAAGGGGACACCAACTGGGTTATTATTAGAAAAGCAGATAGTCACGTGACAGCAGCAATGTCACGACTGACGAAGAAGGGAAAGGATGTTTAAGGCGGCTTATTGGATGTGTCGGAGAAAGAATGGGAAGAATTGAGTCCCCAGAGTATTATGGGGGACAACTGGCAGAAATGGGGACAACCTGATTACGGGACTGCTAGGTAGTGGAAGATGATCGGTGCATCTCACTGGACAGGCTGTCGCTTTTCCATCTTGACTGGAAAACACACGCAGGTGCCGACTTAGCCACATACTCCTCCCTGCACCCCCTCCACCTAAGCCTTCCTAAATAAAGCTGAAAGAGATAAAATGAAACTGTGTATCCTTACGTTGCAAAACTAGAAATTTTATTTGAGTTTTACTGGGTTTTGATCACATGGCTTCAGAATCTATAGGAATGGCGGCATCTTATAAAAATGTACACATACTGCTCGGAGCGATGCATTCTTATGAAGCCCATGTAGTGAGAGCTGCGGCCCTGATGAGAAACTGTGTTAACTTATTCTTGGTTTTGTGTTCCTTGCTTTTTAATTCATTGTCCTGAAAAGCGTTTTGAATTTCCTTTGGGGAATGTAGCCATGAGATGACTGACCTTGTCATATGCAAGTTCTGGGGTTTTCAACAGACAGGGCAGATCGACTCAGGAAAGTTCTGGAAGGGCCCAAGTGCTACAAAGGTCTCTAGGGGTGAGGCTAGCACTCCCGGCTACATCAGTGTGGCACCAGAGAGAGTGCTCTGGCTCGGCCGTGGCATCCACACTAGGACACGTGGCCATATTCCAGAAGCTGTAGCTTGTCTGAGAGCAACCTACCACGTGTCCCCCCATCAGCCAACCCTGCTGGAGGCTATGCAGTCAGTGTGGCTTCCAGGGCTCTTCAGGGCACTGCCCAACCGTACTCTTCACCTGCTTTACTCCAATCTTGTTTGGGCAAATTGTACATAGCTGGCTAAGAATAGGAAAGTTATAGGCTTGTACATACATCTGCATTGTAATACCACAGAAATTTTAATACATAGCTCAAGGTTTAGGGAGTCTTCTGGGCTTTAAAGGAATATGTCGAATTTGACATGTTTCCTAAATGAAATTTTTATAATTAAAGTAATTATCTGGTGTTGCTTTGTATTTCCAAATGAATGCATATTGTGACCTATATAGCATACGATAAAGACTGTAATTAATGCAGAATATAGTAGGGGAAGCTAGTGGAGTATCTCTAAACCACCTGTGTTATTTCTTTTTAACAAGAATTTTGTTGGAAATAAAAAATATATATTTTCTAGAATAGATACACATAAAAATGTTCTTAAACAACTTATAAATAGGTTATAAAATGGATTTAGTTTCTCATCACTTACCCTGTAATGGTCAAGGTTGTCTTCTGGAGTTGGGAGACCCATGTAACGTTCTGTATACACTGAGTCTGCGATGAAAAAAAATTAAAAATAGTTAATTCATACAATAAACTTTTCTTTCTCTTATTGGGTTACTTTATGTGCTTTCATATGTCATAACTTGTGCGTGGGTCTGTAGCATCCCCCTCAGGAGTGTCTCTTCGAGATCATTTTTATTTGGCTTGTTAATGTAGCCAGACACCTGCTCAGACTCATGCCTTTCCATACTCAGCTGGAACCAGTGAGGGGTAGAGGGAGATCAAACTAGATGATCTAAACCCAGTCAACAACCCATCTACAGAGGGCGCCTGGGTGGCTCAGTCGGTTAAGCATCTGCCTTTGGCTCAGGTCATGATCCTGGGATCCTGGGATCAAGCCCCACATCGGGCTCCCTGCTCAGCGGAGAGTCTGCCTCTCCCTCCCCCTCTGCTCTGCCCCTCCTCCCGCCCCGTGCTTGTGCTCTCTCACTTGTGCTTTCTCAAATAAATAAATAAATCTTTGAAAAAAAGATCCATCTGCAGACATATCAAGTGCTAAGTGCTGAAAAGTCAGGGCTTTTAACATTATCATTTGATTCTTTCAAAGAATCTTAATTAGGAAGTCACTTAATGCCTCAACTGTCTTGAATTTTTGGTCCTGACACAAGCATATGCCCTAATTTTCTTTTGGAAACCCCTTATAATGTTCAATTACTAGTTGCTTACTTAAATCATATTTTTTTGGCAGCTTAAAATTCACTATAACGAAAACAAAGAATTAAGTTATCATTTATTCGCTGTATATCCCCATATTAGCTCAGCTACTCCACCACAATGTGAGGTAAACATTTGGTTTTGTTCATTTTGTGGCAAGCCCTCAATTTTGGCATTATAATAGTTGTGTATTGTGAAATAGATCACATTAATATCTGCTGAAATGATGTAAGCTTTTTTATCTATAAATATGGCTGAAAACAGGACACATAACTGGTTTGGTTATTTTGGATAATTAAACATATTTTTGCCCTATTTAAAAAAATTTTATAGATATATCCTAAAATATACATGAGAAAATTTATAATTTACTGTGGCTACATTCCAAAATAACTTTAAAAACTGAAGTAATTGCTTTGAAAGATGCCCCCTCCAGTGACCAGATTATTGTAAATAGATTAAGAATAGAGTAATATGCTGTCATTGTGCTATTTAGGTTAATGGTTTGAATTTCACTGCAATTGTACAGGTAGTTCAATACTAATCTCATTAATTCTTTAAATGAATATATCATCTAAACAACAACCTTAAGCAACATTCTAACCCTTTTTGAAAGACTGGCATCATTAAAAACTACATTGATAATGAGTGTTAGTTATTCCACATGTGTTCTTTATGCCTCTTCTATGGAAATCAAAATACTGTCTTTCAAAATGAATAACAGCAATATTTCATCCTTTTGATTAAAAGGAATATAGACTATATGTAATTTTATATATCTAGAGGACACTAATATAGAAAATATAATATTTTAAAGGACATTTAAAGATACAAGATCTTCATAAAATGTTCATATCTTTTAACATTTAAAATGAGTAATTTAGGTTGGATATGTGAGAGGAGGTTTGAAAATAGCCTTTAAGGGCAAAATAAACTTTTCCTGAAACGGCAGCAGACTTCCAATTCTTCTTGCCCTAGAACATAGTACCCCTTTCTTATTATGTTAGGTTAACATTTGTAAGAAGATCTGAAATTCATTTTTTTCTTTTTTAGAGAGAGAGTGTGTGTATGAGAGTGTGTGTACCAGCAAGGGGAGGGGCGGAGGGGCGGAGGGGTGGAGGGAGAAGGAAAGAGAGAATCTTAAGCAGGCTTCATGCCCAGCGCAGGGCTAGATCTTAAAACCTTAAACTGAAATCAAATGCCTAATGGCTGAGCCACCCAGGCACCCCTGAAATTTTAATAGGATTTTAAAAATGCATAATACAGGTGTTGTAAACTTTTACAAATGCACCGTTGAAATGCCATTTATGTACTCCTTCTATCTGATCTTTGAGTAAAATTGTTCAAATTAATACATATGTAAGAACTCTAGAAAGTGCCTATGTCTAGAAAATTGAGTTGGTCCAAATATATTTAATGAAGTTCTCTTATCATTACACTTCTAAACGCACAAAGATTGCTTCTATTATTTTATTGACCACCAGAGGTCTCCAAAAACAAGCTATCCAACAGAACAATTAGTATAAGCAGGAAAGTAATTCTAAGAAAACAAATCCATTGTGTGCAGACTAAGTCAGAAGTATGCTTTCCAGTTTTTTTTTTAACAGAAAGATAGCAATATTTATTTATTTATATGTTTGTTTGTTTATTATTTTTTACATTGGCTTCTCTTGACTTAGCCTTTAAAAAAGGGTTTCCTACAAGATTGGTACTACCATACATTAGGGCATAAAATATGTAATGAGCATATTTGTTTCAATGAGTCTATCGCAGAAAGGACTTGAGATGGGGTCTGAAAAGGTACAGGAAAATAATTCATCTCCTCACCACCTCGCTTTCCCCCTACTAGTGTTCCAATGCTCACTCTCTCCCCCTGGAGAATTACAGGCTTACACATGTATGATGCCTTATAGAATTATTTTCAATGACGGAAGAAGCGATCCTAGAGTGGCTTTCACTAACTTAGAGACGGTGGGGGAAAAAAACACACAAACAACCTAGGAATTCCCCCATCCTTACTCTCGTCTTTCCAACCAAACCCTACTTTATTTGACCTTTACTGGAAGAAAAAGAAATACATGCTTCTTTTATTCTGCTAATATGTGAAGCCCAAAAACTCAAACTAAAATAAGGAAGGGCTTATCTGCAGAAATGTAGCATTAGGGATGTTTTGACATTTAGAAAACAGAATTTGTTGATAACTAAACGTATAGATAACAATACCACAGAGCCTTTCACAATAGCAGAGTAAGTGAGATCATTCGATTATAGGTTATCTGTAAAGCGCATCTACAATGAATCAGCTTATTTCCTGTAGAAACAGTGAAACTCAAAAAGGAATGGTTTTGTCATTGAAATTTTAAGGTCAACACTCTGTATCTTTTTGTACCTGAAAGTAATTACATACCATAGTACTCCCACCGTGAAACAGGTGCCACGGCTATCCCACACTTGAACACGCCACTGCCGGCTCCCAGGACCATTGAGGTTACGTACCCTCCATATGACTAAGGAGTGGAAATGGTTATTTTTATGGAGGTAAAGGAATTCAGGACATATGGTAAGCGAGTCGCAGTTTCCATATTTCTCACATCTTTATATACTGTGCCTCTTTAGAGATAGAAAGCATGGTAGAGAAGGGCTTAAATTGGCCTTAATTGGACAATATCTAAAGACTACACTTTCGGAGCCCTGGTCCCTTTGCTTGATAGGTCTAAGTGGGAAAAGCATCAAAAATTTGCTGGGTAGTACTTAAAGAAAAAAAGATCAATAAACACTAGATCTTTCCTGACTTTGACTCATGAGAAAAATCACCCTCCTTCCTTCTCTCCTGCTCTCCTTCCCCACCCGTCTCCCTCTTTCTCTCCCTTCCTTACCTCCCTCACCTCCCTCCTTAATCATAATGAGCAAAGATGTACACCTGACTAGCAGGGACTCACCGGCCTAGAGAGCTAAGACATTTTATCGGGGTCTTCTTAGATTAAAGATACGTGATTTTCATCTCCAAATATTCACATGCCAAAGATAAATTATGGTGCTCCAAATTATATTCACTAGCTATATGGACACAGATTCATAGCCAAACAACTACTCACCCAGCCCCAAATTGCAATCCGCTTGTCATCCACAAATCCCATTTTTGAAAATTGTCTAAAACACATGGAAGAAGTCCATGAATTAGTATTGCACTGTGTACAGAGAACTAGGGTAAGTAGTAAGTTCACAAATGTGAAACCCTGCCATTTGCTCTCTATTTCCTCCTGTTGGAATCTAAGATTAATTACGGCCAGCAATCAGATAAACACCTGAGATGGATGTATATCTTTTTTTTTTTTTAACTTAAGAGCCAGATGAACAAGGTTTACTTTTGTTGGAGTCCATAAAAATTTTGTCTGTGTGTTTGTGTGTGTGTTTGTGTGTGTGTGTGTGTGTGTGTGTGTGTGTGTGTGTGTGTGTATGATTCACAGAAAACAAATCCTGGCAGTTTTTTTCACAGCTTTATATAAAAATTTGCAGCCCAGATGCACTTTTCTTTACATAATTGAATTTAAATCTCTCCAGATGTTTTTCAGTTGAAGAGAGGCTGCCCCCGCAATGGAGAAATAGAGGCGCATGGAAAACATCTGGGTAGGGCTTAGGAAGGTCTCTGGGCCCCCTACCTGAGAACTTAAACACCATTCTCTAAATAAATCCCTTCTTTTGCTGGGTGTTGATTAGTTAGCTCAGCACCATTAAGTAGGAAGCAGTTTTTCCTTGATGGATTAAGAAGTCTTTTTGCCACAAAATTGGGCCCCGGATTTGTATCCAGTTAAAGAAATGAGAAAAATGTTTTATGCACCCACTTTTTAATCTTAGCCTTACAACAAAAGGTAATTTGTTTGCTTTAAGAAGCAATCTAGCATATGGGGCTCTTTAACTTCTAGTATTGATGGGGGTGGGGGTGAGGACCCTTGCACTGACCTATATGTGACTTTGGGAATTTTTGTGTTTTCAATTATAGATATATGCCTTAGGCAGCCCTGAGTTAAGCAATATTAGAAAAAAATTAAGTCGTTTTCAACTCATTATCTTCTCCCTGTAAACTTTTAAAACTTAGAACACATATATGTATAGAAATGTGCACCAAATCATGAGTGAACAAGTTGATAAACTTTACAGAATGAGTATATCCTTGGACTGAGATAGAGTGCAGTACTATGCCCCAGAAGCTTCTAGGTCATTACCCCTTGCAGAAGGAAAAAAATGAAACGTTTTCCTTTTATAAGAGTCCAATTTGTGCCCGGTTTTGGACTTTATATAAAACGGGTCATGCAGGAGATACACTTTTGTGCCTGGCTTCTTTCATTCAACAGTCTGTGAGATTCATCTACGTTGCTGTATATAGTTCTTTTTAGTTGCTGAATTAGTATTCTATTGCATAAATACACTACATCTCATTAACTTTTTAAACTGGAGATGTATATTGTGGATACCCAATTCTGTAATTTTGGATCTGAGAAGCCCTGGACACTCTGCCCTCTCTCACAGAGGATCAGTCTGGATAAATAAAACTTTAGTTTTAAAATATCACAGCCCTACTCCTGAACCAGTTTATCCTCTGTCTCTAATCTAAACTTCCCTTTCTCTCTACTTTACTTTAAAGGAAAATAGCTAATCATTAACTTTGGTGTAAGACACTTAGGGATACTTAGTAAATTGCCCTCTTTTCTTCTCTTTGGTTGTTTCTTGTTTTTAAAGGCATTCTCCTCCACCCATTTCATCATTCACCATTCTTCTGCATTTCCTAGTTTATGATTTCATAACATTATTTTAAATTGACCACCTGTCATGCTTCCCTAGACATTCAGGCAGTTGGTTATAGAAACTCAAAGACTGCATTTCCCATTTACCAGTTGAGTGCAGTTGAACTGGAGCATGCATTTGAGACTCCAATTGAGTTGGAGACCTCGATTCAGATTCTGACTTCCCCTGGCAAATTACCTAACCTAAGAGGCTGCATTTTTTACCTGAAGCATGGGGTACAGATCCCCACTTCATAGGGGTGCTGTGCCGTTCCCATGACAATGCGGGTAAAACCTTGCCCATTACGTGGTAACCATTATCCATCAGTAACATCTCTCTTAAGCCAGACCACATCTATCTGTGGACTCATGACTGGAAAGCGCAACAATGAGATGTGATTCATACTTAATGAAACCCTTACAATTGTGAGTGAAGATGGCTGTGCTCCACAATTCTCCCCAAATGGCAGAGTAACCCTCAACCAGACTGTAGGAGCCACTCTTAGGACTTGATAGCTACCCCACGTTAACACACAGCCTCCTACACTATAAAGGAACACTGGACTCCTTCACTTAACCTTGACTACAGGGATGGTCCACTTGTTTAGTCAGATGTTTACTCGGGGCTGCATTTATCCCTCAGATGAATGTCTGACATCTATCCCTTGACAGATGAATGTCAAGTCTCTGCTCCCAGAAGGAGGTAGCACATATACCAACTCCCTTTCTAGAGTCACAGAGAGGAATTTAAGAAATATGTCTTTTTTAACCTTTATATACGTCTCTAATGACATACATTTTTATCTAAGTGTGGTATCTTCACTGAAAATGTACCCCAAAGAAAGAAGATTCATCCAAGGACACTTTGCATTCTTTCCACTTTACAACTTTAAAATATAAATCGAGAGGGAAAAATCAGATGACCTTCGGATTCATCTCCTACTCACTCACCTGGCTGCTTCAATTTGATCTTCAACTTCAAATGTTCCCAGTCTTCTGTTGACTGCGTGCATGATCTTGTCTCCTTGGTAACCACTTCCTCTGCCATCAAAGCTGGCTACAATAACGTTTTCTGTGCTTGCAAGGTAAGTAGCCCAGTTGAGTCTGAAGACAGCGTCTGCTTTTTGACTACACGGGCCTGCATATCTGTGAAAAATCCCAAATTGTTAGCCGTTGCGGTTTTTCTGAATCAAATGAGGCGTGCCTGTATTTCTACTCCCTGTGGACAAGAAATGTGCATCTTTCCCGACCACAAGCCTGAAACTGTGCCAGCCACCAGGGTGTCCACAATGCTTCCTCTAAAACTTGGCAACATGGCTATAATGGCTGTGTGTTTCCTTCAAAGATGCCCATTGGTTTTATCTTTGAAGACTGGTATCAAACACAGACTTCAGAGGCCAACATTTTCTAAGTCGTATATTTCTTGGAAATCAAAGAAATAAATACTTAATAGTTGGGACAGGGATGTTGTGTTATGAAAAATTAATGAGGATGACAATCGCTGCAGCTTTGACTATATTCTTCCCCCCTGGCTTGCAAGCACTCCTACTCTACGTGTGCATTTCCTAGGCTGGAACTTCCTAAAGGGTGGCTTGACTGCTGTGTAATCCGCACCCCCTCTCCCCAGCCCTGCACAGGGTGCCACACTCAGGCTCCACAAGTCACTGTGGAGTGGGCCAAGGTATGCATGACCACTAGTCCTTAAAACTTCAAAGGAAAAAAGAAGTGGACGGTCTTGAAAAACCTGTACGTTTTTATTCCGCACTCTATTCATTAACGAGCTTAACTCCCTGCTAGCTGCAATCTTTACAGGCTAGACCCCACTCCCACGCAGCTGGATGCCCAATCGCCATCAAGCCCTCTCATTTCCATTTGTTAATCAAGGCAATTCCCTATAGCTCCTTGCATCTCACTTAAATATGTCATCTTTGCACAATCTACGGGACTCCTGGACCCAGACCTGGTCCGGTACCTCTCCCTCCCAGCCCATCCCTCTTACTGGTCTGCTCACTGCTCCCTCCACTCAACATGCCTTTGCTCTTCCTAGGGATGGAAGTCAAAAGAACTTTGGTTTTAAACAAAACATTGTATTACTTTCATCTGAAACATTCTAACTTTAAAAAGAAGAAGCCATTCATGCATTTCTTGGGCGAGTAAACATTTTTTAACAACATGTGAAATGCCTTGGTCCTTTCAATGATACTAGATTTCGAAGGGGAAGAGCTTCCCTTAATATTAGTTATGTATCAAGTTACCCTACCCGCTAAGATTAAACAACACTATTTTTAAAAATAGAAAACAAAGATTTAAACATCTAAGGATGGGAAGAGGAAAACAACTAAAAAGAAAAGGGCAGTAAATTTACCATGTGTTTTTAAACTTTCCTAAATAAAGTGGAGGTCTAGCCATTCCTCACTGGGGAGTTGAAGAGGATAAAAGTCTCACTCTTTTCTAAAATATCTGTTTCCAGTATTGGGGCTAAAGCCTAAAGCAAATTAATGTCACTCTAGTCAAAGTTAGGCTTACTGAAAATGAAACAGCACATCCGGAACTTTGAAATAACCTTTTTTCTTTCTTTGAGCTTTTATGTTTTGTTTACATGGAACTGTAAATACAGTGCAACAAGGTTGTGTTGGATGCTAACACCCCCTCTTTTGTGGGTGGTGGTGGTGGTTACAACAGAAAAGTGATGTTCTTGAGTCTCAGTTTCCTTTTCTGTATAATGGGCCCAACAGAACTCCTCACATCGGTTTGCAAATTACCTGGCAGGTAGCAGGCACCCGGCACATTTTTTGGCTTGTTTCTCTTATTTTTAATCAAGGATATGAGACAATCTAGGACAGGAGGAGTGGCCTTGTGCCATTATGTGTGAGTTCAGGGCAATTTTAGAAGGACTGAAGTAAAATGTATTCCCAGTCATTATCAAAAATATTTTACAAAGATGCCACGTTTAGAATTTGCATGACTTTACATTTACTGTTCAAAGATGTGTGATTTCAGAACTTTCTCTGAGACTTGAAAAAGTCTGGATTATAATGAATAATTTCCTATATCACATCTTCTCTTCACCAAAGAGGGGAATGAAAAATACCAGGCAGTGGTATTTCAGGAACTAAAAGAAGAGAAACCTGATGTACTAATGCATCAAAGGCCACTAATGGCGATATTTGGGCAAGTTTGGGGGTAAGGAAGTTGTGAAGACTATTAATACCCATCTCTTGCATGTTAAAATGTCTATGAGGTAAGGATAAAACTGGTGACCTGAAAATTCCTTTGGAATTCCCCTGTAGTTCAGAGAAATAAATCAAAACTAAAGGACCGTATGCCATTACAACAGAAAGGTGTCTACTTTCTCCATTCGAAAGATGGTAGAAAACAAAGGTTTGGATTTGTGATTGCAAAATGGAAGAAGGAAATAGTAAAATTCTTCACAATGATTCAGGAAGAGACAAAGGATACATTCGCCTCTAATTTTCTGCTAAGCTGCACTAGGTAAAAAATGTCCAATGATTAACTTTTAATTTGTTCCCTCCTCTTGAATACTTACACATCTATTAGTAGAGGATATTTCTTGGATGTATCAAAATGAGGAGGCAAGATCATCTGATACCAGAATTCTAAACAAACAGAAAGATGGATCAGTAAATTAAGAGTAATTATTAGCACACGATCTAGGTTTCTTTGCAGTGATAAATCATCGTTAGTATTCAACAATTTGTTAAATTATAATAGAAAAAAATGAACTGCTTGGAATCAGTATGCTTTTAAGATATAAAAACATTCTCTTTCCGGTTAGAATACTAGTTAAGATTAAAGCAATAAAGTTGTTTCTAATATATCTAATTAAATATATTGGTGCCTTGTAAAATAAAAGTGCATCTTAGAATTGCTAATGTTTTGTTTTTATGATTCTGTTCTTTGGCATCTGATCTACTTATCTAGTTTGTTTATGGCTTATGTTCTAAGTTTTCCTCCAAAATGTTTTCCTCTTCTTGAATTTCCTTGAAGATGTTTAGGATTTTTAGTTGGCCCTAACTCTATTTTAAAATTCTGATTTAATAACATTTTTGTAATTCTTATTGCCATCCCAGACCGCAAAGCTGAGTTCCCATTTCCAGCTCTGTGTCTCACAGAATGAAATCAGGCTTACACGCAGCAGACTGTTATGTACGTTCTATATGATCTGCAGGTCTGTTTAATTCTCTCTGCTTGACCTAGCATCAGTCTAATAAAATCTGTCCCTAAATAATGAATTGGTTTCCTTTGTTCCCCAAATCAAGATGAGTTAGATTAATAAATCTTAAAGAGAGAGAGAGAGAGATTGAGAAATTTTCTATATTTTAATCAGATTATTTCCAGCTTCAGTAGATTTAACCTATAGGGGAAAAAAATCCGTATCTCTAGAGCTGCTGTTTCTTTATGTTTATCTTTCTTTTCTTCCTTTCTTTTTTTTTTTTTTTGTTGTTAAAATTATTTTAGTTGAGGAAAAAAGAAAGGTTTAAGAGTAAATCTCTATATAGATAGATTTCCCTTCAATTTGTATTTGTATTTTAAATATATGCCTTCTGACTAAATGTGCTTATAAGAATAAAATTTAAGTCTTTATTATTTTTCAATAGAATGTCAAACCATGTGTTGATCATGATGTTTTTAATAAATATGCCAAACCCACCATTTGATCTCTCCTTTGTTTGAATTTGTACTAGTGGATTAGAAGTGTTTTAGTTCCATCTTTCTGAAGATGCCATTTTTTCTTTAGGTGTGGGGGCGTGCTTTGTAATCCCCAGTCCCACCTCCTACTGCCCCTCCTCCTCGACGCCCCCACCACCCCCCTTCCCTGGAGTTTGAATGTACAACCGCCTCCCAGCTGGACTCTCCAGCTCTGGCAGATCCAGACTCAGTGTCCTCCCTACCAGGTTGCCCATCCAGTCCTGTGGTTTTCCCTGAGCCAAAAACTTTCGGGGTCCCCCACTGTTTGTCAAATCTCAGTATGCAGGGCCTTCCGCACCAGCAACCCAGGTAGCTCTCCGGAACTCTAAGTCCTTGCCCATCATGCCAGCAGCACCAGCATCACCTAAGAGCCAAGTACAAACTCTAAACCCTGGGCTCACCCTGCCTTGCTGGATACCAAGACTACTGTTAACAAGGTGCCGGGTGATTCATATGCACATTCAGTTTCAGCAGCCCTGCCCTAAGCTCTTCTTCACAAGCACCCTCTACTCCCCAGCGCTTTTCCTGCCACTTAAAATTGGATGGATCTTTTCTACTGGA
The DNA here is from genome assembly GCF_003265705.2 of Callorhinus ursinus. Classification (NCBI taxonomy): domain Eukaryota; kingdom Metazoa; phylum Chordata; class Mammalia; order Carnivora; family Otariidae; genus Callorhinus; species Callorhinus ursinus. The sequence continues at coordinate 67,449,083 of NW_027397064.1, read as the reverse complement.
TTTTACTGAATCTTTTTTTATTAGTATCCTATATTTAAAAAAAACTTAAATCAGTCCTGATGGATTTCCCCATCCCCCATGAGTAATTAGCTCTTAATGGGAAAAACAGCCAACAAATACAAATGAACAAACTACAAAATTTCCTACTCAAAGAACACTCTCCCCAGCCCCCCCCCCCCCCCCCCCCCCCCCCGTTCTCAGTGGTTCCCGCACACCATCCCTGCTCAGGCTCCCAGCACAGGGACCAGGCTAACTATGGTAAAGAGAAAGTTAGGAAAAATTCAAGATTTCTCTCCCGAGATTGAAGTTTTAACATTTTACAGCCAACCCTAATTTTTTTATACAATCACGTCAGATATTTTTTATCTCTTTGGGTTAAAGGTAAAATATATCAGGATATCATTAAGTTAAACACTCAATTAATACTTAATAGCAGAACAGAGTTACTAACAGAATGAAACATAAGCAGCAATAGTTTTTTCAAAGACTAAGCAGCATTTTTTTCCAAATGCCTTCATTTTAACAGAATAACTTTTACATAGAGTGGTATTGTATTTTAAAACAAAAAACATGTAAAACTAGCAGTTTTCATGACAGAATATTTCATAGAAAAAAATAACCTCAAATTAGATGTACATATAATAAAATGTGTATTTTCAGATCAAGTTACCACGTTTAGTTATATTTTTTATTGGTGTTTCCAGGAGCAGTTCTGTTCCCAAGGAGATTTAACTTACTTGTTTCATTCAAAATAATGAAATCCAGTTTTTTTGAGGGCATCTGGACATCCTGCAGCATTTTATCCAAAGCTGAATTGTCTTCCAGGACTCTCAGTTCTAAGCAAATATTGCAGACGGCAGTAATTTGTTACAATGTGAAGAATTCAGATTGTGCAAAGTGCTAACAAACAAGTAGCAATTCACTGATGGGACTATACATACTTTGGATTATAAACCTTGAGTTCAAATCATTTTTTTAAACACTCTAAAGCCAAAAAAAAAAAAAAAATCCCACTACGCTAAGTACCTGTTGATCTTATTCACACACACTTTTCTAAAAAGCAAAGGAAAGGTGAAATGCTAGGAAATACCTTTATCGTCGCTGCTACTATGCAGAGTATAGAGGGGCAGACCAGGGCCTGTTAACAGGAAAAATGTTTTAGGTGAGGCTTTTTAAGAAAAGAAGATAGCATATTTTTAAAAAAATGGCCATTTGATACCATTTAACTTTGATATGATTTTAATACCATTTAGCTCTGACAGAATAAAAATCATGGTAGATAAGGTGCTTACTAAGTGTTAGCTGTTTTTCCTTTTCCTTGGAATAGGTGCAATTTGAGATTAAGAAGTATTACCGGAAAGGCACAAGGATCAGTACAATGAAGCAGAAAATGAACCTCTGGCCCCGTTGAGTGCCTTGGGCATGCTGCCTACAATTTCCTCAACTGTGAACTAAACCCACCAAACCCTGACACGGCTGGCTATCTTTCCTTCCCAGCCCTAAATCCACAATCTGGCAATGACCACGCCGGCTCTCGGGCCCTGCCCCCTTAGGGCGGAGCTCGGGAGCCAGCCTGGGGGTGGGGGTGGATTTCCCTCCCGCTGCCCCCACCCCACTGAGTCCTGAGCCAGGGGGCACATCTGCACAGTGCCTGACTTGGATAAGCGATTCATTTCTGGCATGCAAAAGTGTTTTTCTCGCATGAACATATCTTCACTATTTATCCCAACTGGTAGTTGCAGACTAGAAGGTAATGTATAGAAAAGCTATTTGGTGAGCTATTTAATTTTGATGCATTTAGATAATATTAATGTTTTACTCTTGATCAGAACCACAGTGAAGGCATTATAAAGACCTGGGTTTGAATCCTGGCTTCCCTGCTGTGTGACAACATATCTATGTTCCATCTCTTTACATATAAAAGGAGAACAGTATCACTTTAAAGAGTTTTCTTAAGAATCAAACAAGACTACAAATATAAAACTTTTAGCACAGTTCCTAGTATGAAATGTGTGCCCAAGAAATGACTAAAAACAGTCACAGGAAAAAAAAAAAAAGAAAGAAAGAGAAGAGAAAGATGTAATAATGAAGAAAATGTGCTAGTAAATAAAGATTCAGATAGCTGGTTTGGAGATCTCTTTCCAGCGAGGGACAGTTCTTTCTCAGAATATCCAGATTCTTTCATTTTGAGAAGTAATCTAGCATAGGGCTTATTGGAGGGCTGAGGAGGGCTCAGGAGATGGAGACCTGTGCTTGAATCCTGTTGTGCCTCTTATTAGCTGTGTGACCTGTGGAAGTCACGTTGCCTGTCCTTTCCAAGTTTCTTCATTTATAATAAAGAAAACAATAATAAAATAGCAACAGAAGATGGAGCAGTGAGCAGGTTGGGTGACAGACACTACTCACATACATTTTCTCATCTAAAGGGGCAAGTGCATAAAATAATAATTAAAAAATCTACAATAAAAAAGCTACAATAAAAAATCTATATGTATATATGCACACACACACACACACACATATATATTATATATGTGTATAAAATGAGGTGCCTCTGCTATACCTAGTCTCCAGTGTATGTGTATATTTGTTGTGAGTTCAGTCAAAAGCAAGCCATGCAACTCTCTTGGTTAGAAGGAGAGGAAAGGTGGTTAACTTACCACTTAGATGTGCTTGAAGAGAAGGGGACTTATGGGATTTCAAGAGCTCCTCAGATTCAAGAGGAGAAAACTAAGCAGGGCAGAAAGAATGTTTCCCAGACTGGACACAGAAAGGGATAGTTGGGCAGAATGAGTCAGGATGGGGACAGCTGGGTAGCTCAGTCAGTTGAGCATCTTCCTTCGGCTCAGGTCATGCTCCCAGGGTCCTGGGATCGAGCCCCACATCGGGCTCCCTGCTCCGCGGGGAGCCTGCTTCTCCCTCTCCGTTTGTTTTTCCCTCTCCCTCTGCTTCTCCCTCTGCCTGCAACTCCCCCTGCTTGTGTGCTCTCTCTCTCTGATAAATAAATAAATAAGTAAATAATCTTAAAAAAAAAAAAAAAAAAGAATGAGCCAGGAAGGTGGTAAGAATATTGTCTGAAGAGCAGAAGGAATGAAATCAGCTGGTGAGTGGAAGGCCGGAATGGAAGGAGCCACTTCTGATAGACAGACATGATGTTCTCCCTCCCCTTGGCAGTTCACACTTACCTGAACACCTCAGTTGATAGTACTTTGCCTCTTTACTAAATGATACAGAATAGTACTGACACCTTTCTGGATTCAGCTCACAACTCAGGCATGTCACCTTTGTGTAGTCACTCAGTTGGATTCTGTAAACCAATGGTGGAAATTAAGTGCTTAATGAAAGGATAAATGAAAAGACAGGATTGAATAATGCCATATTCTAGTTTCAAAGGTATCAGAATGCCAAAACAATGCTCAAAAACTTTTTTTAATGTGCAACAAATACATGGATTAATTCATAACAACCTCAAACCTCCCATTGTTTGGGAATAACACAAAACATCTAATAAAGTCATTCTCTGCTGTTGACACCTGGGGTGTAATTTATAAGGGAATGAAAGTGCTCAATTACAATTCTAGTTAGTTAAAACACAGAAAAACAAAACAAAACCAAACCCAGAAATCGTTCTTCAGCTAAAAAGACTCAAGTCAATAATTTGATTTAGCTCTTACTTATAAAGATTTCTTCCTCCTGGCATTCCTTTATATTCATTACTAATGTAGTATCTGGGAAGAAAACAAATTAAATATATATTGATTATGTTTTTTAAGAAAGTCAAGCACCCTCTATTTAACTCAACACCAAACATTCATGCTGGTCCCTCTCGCATCCTTCTCCCCTGCCCCCTCTCCCCCAGAAGCCTATTTCCTGTCATCTCTAAATAGATTAGGAGATCCTATTTTTTAAAGTAGACTAAAATATCTGAATGCAGGGATTGTTCCCTTCACTAAAGTGACAAGTAAAAACTCAAAAAAAAAAAAAAAAAAAGTCTTTTGTGAGAAAAGTGCCACCGGACAGCCAGCCTGAAGTTTGAGAGCCCACGTACCTATATTGTTTTCCATATTTGCTATTTTACAGCACAAACTACTAGACGGCAGGAGCCCCATCTTTCTGAGAGCAGCTGAGCCACTTCTAAAGAGGCCTTTTAAAAACTTCTTTGGGCAGTGGCAAAAATCCTCCGTGGTGAGACCCAGTAATGAATTATAGAAGTGCCTTAGATTCTAATGAAAAATAACACTCCTTTGCCACCAACTCATGCATAGTAGTTGACAGCTTCTGCAAAGCTTTCCATTTTCCAGAGTAAGGTCGAGATACGGACAGATAAAATAGCCTCTCCAAGCCTTCCAAAAATTTGGTGCCAGTTAAAATTTAACCAAATGCCCCTGATTCTGATTCGGTGTTCCAAGACATTTTAAGAAAAAGAGGCTACAGCTCTTCTAATGCAAAGCAGGTAAGAGCAAGAGGTAGAGCTGCTTGGTGGCATGGTATCAAATCTGCCAGGCGTATGTGAAAATCATTAAGGCTTCCGTATGCTAAAAAGAAAAAAAGTACTGAACACATTCCAAATAGACTATTCTTTATTTGTAGGAGATTTTCCCCTACTTCTGGGCAAAGAGGATGTGATTACGACAAGTATGTTTACATCCTATCAATTATTAGAATACTCACAGGTAATCACTGGTAAGAGCTTCTATCCCGATGACTTCCCAAGCTCCTTTTGTAATAAATGTGCAACCCTAATGGGATTTTTTAAAAAGACATTTATTAACCTCTCTAATCGAAGTGGAGGGTTGAATCTTTTACAGCAGCAATTTAGATAATCTTGGGTCTTCTTGGGTTTCCCCTCTCTATCCCATCATCCTCCAGATACCCCTTTGGAATTTGAATTAGCCAGATTATTAGTACCTCCTGATTGACTTTACCAAGTGTTTCCACTTCAAGTTAGTCTCATTAAAAAAGAGATCAACCTGAAATAAATTACGTAAGAATACTTACTTGCTTATCTATTTGGAATAGGCAAATGTGCTTGTAGCCATCTTGGTTGCTGATGATCTTGTAGAACCTCTTCCCGTCGGAGGTAAAATGAGGCTCTGAAGGCCTAAACTACAGAATAATAGAAAACAAAAAAACAGATTAGAGCGCATCAGTCTCATCTCAGTACCAACTTTAATTTTTCCAAGTCCTCTCAACACCTCTGCCCAAAACCCATGCTTCATTTACTTGCCAAGAGAAACCAGAGTGTCTCAAAAGAAAATTCTCCTTCTAGAAAATGCAGACAAAAAGATCTCTCAGGGAATTTTTTGTGCAGAGTAAATGAGAGAAAGCACATAAAGAGGCTTACGCAGGACTCTCAACACATATCAGTGGTATTGTTATCTCTGGACATCTCTCTGTGGAGGATAACTCTATGACTTCTGGCTATAAATGTGCAAAAATTAGCATTCATCTTTCAGTTTTAAGAAGTAAATTTCCTCAGTGTCACAGATGTGCTTTCTTGAAACAGACTATTATTATTATTATTATTATTATAACTGGGAGCTTGTACATCTTAATCCCCTTCACCTATTTTGCCCATCCCCCACGCCGCTTCCCTCCTGGCATCCATGAGTGATTGCTTTCTGTTTGGTTGGTTAGTTTATTTGAACAGACTATTATTTTTACTGTTTCAGAAAAGAAGCGGTTTTTAATTTGAGGGCTTTGTCCCCTCCTTTTTAAATACTTATTTCTTTTTGAAAGCCAGCAAGGGTTTAACCATTTCTGGACCGGATACTATAAGGAATGTCTGTCGTACATTTCACATGGAAAGATTCTTATAGTTACCATTTTTATTGTAAGTCTTTTCATTCTGCTAAGTAGGATCAACAATTTACCAAAAAAGTAGTTGTATGGAAATATAGTATAAAATTTCCATTTTTCACAGTTCAATAAAAGATAGTTCTCAGAACATAATGTAGTTTAAGCAGAAGAATATCTATCCCAGCCTGAAGGGAATATGTCGCTTTACGACTTCGATTTCCTTCCTACATTTGAGAGCAGGTAGGAGATGGTCTTTTAAAATTGTTGGTTCACTTTACCCTCGATGTTTCCTCTCTTATCAGCTCCCATTTTGGGAAGGAAGAAAAACGCTTCCCTCTTCTCTTTAGTGATTCAAAGTGGATTCATTTCTGGAGCAAGCTGAGGCGTGCAGTGCACTTGGTGTTCTCATTACAGCTCTCTGAAACACATTCCCCTCTCTAGACCTGTGTTCACAGCCTCATCTTTTTAATACATTTCCCTGTTTCCCCTGGATGGAGTTGTGCCTAGTAGAAATGTGTGAAAAGTGGCATCTGTCTGGTTAAATACAGAGAGGAAAAAACATATTTTTTTCAAAGAGTCGTGAGGAAGTGTAGCATGTCTCTTGCCATGGAGGAAACCACTTTTCATGTTGGCAAACCTCTCCCCTCTGCCCAATCAATGCCTGAAGAGAAGGGACGTGTGAATGCTATCGGAGCTCTGAGCCCAGCTGGATGGGGTCCTGTTTCTGGACCAGGGGCCTCCCCTGTATACCCCAAGAGATGTGAATGAAATCTTTACTTTTTTTTTTTTTTTGGTCCCTTTGTTTCTCTCTTAAAGGAGACTTAACAGAAGGTATCGTAAAAATTAGGTGAGATTTGTTCATCATCTTTCTATGGGATGCCACAATGGCTGCAGATCCTCCGCTGACTTGTTTCGTCCCATGGCCCGGTAGCCACACGGTTGGTGATTCTGCCCAAGGCATAGTGCAGCGGGAGTGAGAAGCTTGACTAGTCTCTGCGGGTCACCGTCCTTTCTTGGATAAAACTGCATCTGGGGCCTAGTAAAGCGTAAAGCCACACGAGTATGATTTCCTCCAAAGGGAGGTGCACAGCAGTGTTGCTGGACGGATACAGTCGCTGCCGAGTTGCTGCTGGATATAGTCGCATCTCCTTACACATTTGCGCAGGCGGTGGATGGAAGCCATGTTTTCTGCCTCCAAAGCACAGGACTTCAAAGATGAGGTCAACGAGTATATTCTGCGTCTTAGCTGCTTTTCAATAGCAGTTGCTTTTTAACTTTTCAGGAGCTACCATTTGCCTAGAGTATGTCTTTTGTTTTGTCTGCCCTCAAGTTTTCACTTGTCCTGTTCCTTTTTCCACCTGAGCATGTTCTATGTTCCCCATGAAAAACTATCTCTGCAGGGCGCATTTAAATATTTTGAGAAAGGGCGCCTGGGTGGCTCAGTTGGTTAAGCGACTGCCTTCAGCTCAGGTCATGATCCTGGAGTCCCGGGATCGAGTCCCACGTCGGGCTCCCTGCTCAGCGGGGAGTCTGCTTCTCCCTCTGACCCTCTTCCCTCTCATGTTCTCTGTCTCTCCTTCTCTCTCTCTCAAATAAATAAATAAAATCTTTAAAAAAATAAATATTTTGAGAAATTGGTCAAGTAATATCTCTATTAATAGCAAATAACATGGGGCCCCCCTTTGGTATATCTGCCAAATATCGAATAGCTCTGAGTATCTGATCCATACCACAAAAACCCTGTAACTCTTCAGCACTTACTCTTCCAACCCAGCCAGTGGTACTCATTTCAGCATGTTCTTGTGCCTAAGGAGGGAAAAATACAAGGCAGCGTTTCAGAGAGAAATAAGATACTAATTCTATTCTTTATCTGCAACTCGTGGTAACAGAAGCAAAACTGCACTTAAAATAATGGAAAACTATCTCCATTCATATAGTTGTATTCATGCTCAGATTGTTTTTATGATTGCATTAGAACAGTTACCTCTCTTGCCTAGAGCTCTGTCTTCCATATGTGGCCCTGGAAGCTCCCCCAGCATTTTTAACTCAACCCGTACGGAACAGAAGATGATGTCGTTTATCTTGCCTCCATCCCCACCGGCTTGTTCTGATGCCTTCATTCTTCTGCTTCGTGCCACCCCTCACCCAAGCCAGAGCCTCGGGAGTCACTGTGGATGCCTCCTCTCCTCACTGCCGCCTCCCCGGCCCCTGGCTCCTGGTTCTCTGACTTCTCTCCTCCTACTGCACTGTTACTGCCTTAGCTTCTGGTCTCGCCCGGTTTCGCTTGGCCCGTTGCCCTGACCTCTCCCGGTTGGAGACCCTGCTGCTCTTCTCCTCTTCCACCCTGCTCAAACCCCGCTGACCTCGTTTGGCAGCAGACAGTTCTATCCCATTACGATGCTCTCCTGTCTAACACCTAGAAATAGCTCCCCGTGTCTTACAAGTAAGTCCAAACTCCTCAGACCGGCACCTGAGCCTCAGCCCACCTCCACCCTCGGTTCTCACCATGGTGCCCCTCCCCAGCCCCTCATCCTCTGGAGCCCCAGACCCTGGCGCTCCCAGCCATTCACGGGATGCCTTTGCACAGCTTCTGCTCCCAGGGTCCTTGTGCCCTTCTCTGTCCCGGGTGCTCTAGGCCTCCCTTGTCATCTCCCATTGCCTGTTCTCAGTTGAGTGGATCGTCTTCTTTGGCCCTCCATTCCCTCTGTACTTTGCTTATACCCTTTTAGGGCACAATATCCTGATAGTAGGATGACAGAATTGGCAGGAAGCAAAGAGCTTAGGTTTTCTAGTTTGGATTCTGGCTGTCATGTGACCTAAGCAAGCTCCTTAACTTCACAGAACCTCTGTCTCCACAGTGTCTGGCTACTGTGAGTGTTCAAGAAACCGTAACTGTTATTACTGATTATCCTAATGGTATTCCCTATACTAAAACATACACATTTTGGGGACTGGCATGTTGTCTAATTTGTTTGTTTTTGTTTGTTTTAAATCCAGAGCTATGCACGGCATAGCATAGTAGGTAGGACGTAGGGACATAGTAGGTAATCAGTGTTTGCTGTATAAATAAACGAATGGGCAAATCAAGATATGGTGTGCCCAAGCTTTCGGAGGCAAGAATCTGCACTGTGCCCAACCAGGCTGGGAAATGTGTATGTGGGGGGGGGGGGGTAGTATGTAGGCACAGAGCCTATTACCAGAAAAGGGCTTGGAGTGGTGTCCTTCATATATGCCAGTAAACCTTCCCTGGACGTCGCCCCTCCTGAGGTTGCTGGTTCCCACAGGGGCTCTAATTCTGATTCACCAGCTTGGCTGAACCTTGTGGTTTCTTCTGGGGAATGCCCTGCCCCCCAGCACCTCGAGGCTGAATTAACACTCGCCTTTGTCTTAATGTTGCCCCCCCCCCTCCACCTGGTAGTTATCTATTGATGTTCTAAAGCTCTTGACTGCTGAAAGATAGTCACAGGGTGGTAAGAGATTTGTGTGGCCTTTTGATACGTGTTTTGTTTCACATATTCTCAGCCAATCATTCTCCGCTCCCCATATTTTCTCTATGGAAACACACTTTGTTGACCTTGCAGCCACTGGCCCTCTTGGGCTTTCTGAATTTTGACATCAAATTCTATCTTCTGCGTTTCCAATCACCACCCCCTCCCCAAGTGATACTATCCATAACTAAGACAGTATGACTGATGAGGAGAGATGAAATGGAAGTACCACCAGATATCAGATTCTCTAAAAATTCGTCAAGACTTACCCACTGCCTCAGGATCTGACATAGAGTCAGAAAGAAAAGAAACTCAAACTTTATTTCCTGATTCCTAACCATTCCCTCTCCCTGTTTTTATATAGTCCTTGGATCACATGTAGCTTTAGAAGCAGAACATCCCCCATTAAACCTTACCACTGTATTTCTCCAGTTGTTGGTGGAATTATCATAGTCACAAATATCCATGACTGAATAGTTCTGAATCCTTCGGAGCCACTGCAAGGAAATCCTTTCTTCATTTACCCATGTCACATCACACAAGTAGTAATCCCTGGAAGGAAGGACGGAAGGAAAAAGAGAGAGAAAGAAAAAGAGAGAGAGAATCACTATTTCCAGACCTTGGTACAGATAGACATTTTACTCAATGAAATCAATCTTAAGAGGCATATAATTTTGAATGGTTGTCAAAACAACTTAATACCACAATATTTTACCTTTTCTGAAAACTTAAAGTGTAATTTAGTTTTGAATGGAAATTAAAATATATCTGACAGGAAAAACAGCAGCTGACAACGTAACAGTGGCTTAGCAAACGTGACTCACACCACGGCGCAGGATTTTTCAAGTCCTCAACTTGGCCTTTAGTGGTGCCAGGAAGTCAAGGGTGACGTTTTCCCATCTCTTTTCTGCTGTCTTGAGAGAACATTACAGTGAAGCCAGAGACACTGGCTGAGATTCGAATATTTTCTGGTAATCTGACGCGTGCTTCTCCAGAAAATCCTTACTTTTAAGGGTGAAATTATAACTGACCCTTTTCTCAAGCTCGTTTTCAAAGGGGAAAAAAAAATGACTCACATCTCTACAAACGTTGAAAATCAAATAATTATATTGTAAAAATTTTTTCTCAAAAGTCAAAACATGAACCATGTGAAAAAATCAAGGAACCGTAACATAAAATTTATACGAACGGAGATACCGCTAGCAATGCACCCTCCTCCAACACATACCTCTAAACGTTTTTGGAACTACCTTTTGATTTGCAGTGAGATGCATGGAATTCTCAATTTACCTTTCTGCTAGCCTACCTAAATATTTCCTCTGGATTGTTTATTTTATTTGCTCCTCCTAGCCCTCAGTGTGATTCTGAATGACCATTCTTAAATCATTGGTTTCCACTGTCTGATCAAAGCTTTGTTCTGTTTTGTCAGAAAATTTCCAAGAGGCTCTTTTCTCCCCCTTTCTTCCTGACTGGCCCTGGCCCCGTGGCCATATCCTCCTCATCACTCCGAACGCTCTAAAATGCTCCTTTGCTCTTCCCTTCACAGGCTGTGGCCACCCCTCCTTCTGTCTCTTTGCTGTCCTTGCCTGACCACAAGCTCTCTGAGGCACGGCCGCAGCTTTCTTGCTCCCAGGGTGTCCCCAGGCCCCAGCGGAATGAATACCCGGCACAAAATAGACACTGGAGCTGAAATTCTGTGGAATGCAGCGCTGACAAAGGGGAAAGTCCTATCGTGTTCTCTGTGGCCTCAATAACTCTGTCCTTCCTCAGAATTCACAGATCATGTCCTGTCTGCACTCCCTTCACAGACACGAAAGCAAACAGCCACTACTTACGAGCACTTAGGATGGATCACCACTTTACTATCCCCCCTCTATAGCTGGGGACACTTCCTGTGTTAATGTCCCCAGGGACACCTCCTGGCTGTCCCCGCTGCAAGCAGCAAGTACTGAAAGACCCCTTCACCCAGCAGCAAAACACCACCTTCCCACCAACAGGGACTCTTCTCCACTTCAGCCCTTTCTCTTGCTTATTAACAACCTATACGCTATCCAGTCAGCACGGTTGGTATTCCATGAACACCTTCTGAGATTTCCCAGCTGCCCCCTGCTTTGTTCAACCTGCCCTCAGTCTGAAACCTCTGCCATGCTCTGACTTCCTTAGGTCCTCCTCAAATATCCACTGTGCCTTCTTGGAAAGCCCCTCCGCCCGCACAGACATCAGCAGTCTTAAGGGGCTCATCACTAATGACTGCCAGGCTGCAGGGTCTGAGAGTTTGCGCACCTCTTTGCACGCACAGGACCAAGGGCACCTCATGGAGTCCAACTCTTCTGCCCTGTGCCCAGCCCACAGGCATTAAATGAGAAAATGGAAAGGCAAATAAATCTTGCTGGGGATAGGGACTAAATCATGCAAATGGGATGGAACAATGACATGCAAGGGAGAAAGTAAAACTTTCTGAGATTAACTTTCTAGACTAGGGGTCTGAAGACTTTTTCAGTAAAGAGCCAGATAGTAAATATTTCAAGTTTTGCAGGTCACGTGAGCTCTGTCACAGTGACTTATTTCTGCCTTTGCAGGACAAAAGCAGCCACAGACAAACACGTTTAGAGGAGTTGCAGTGAAACCCTGAGATCTGAAGGTCATATAATTTTCACATGTCATGAAATATTAGTCTTCTTGTGATTTTCCTTCCCAACCCTTCAAGATTGTAAAACCCTTTCTTACTTGCAGATCATGCAAAAACAGGCATGGGGCTGGATTTGCCAGTGGACCCCAGCGTGCTAATCCCTCCTCTATGCCCGTGGTTCTCAATCACAGATCAAATCCCTTTGTGAATCAGATGAAAATCATGTGCCTCTCTCTAGGGGCAGTGGGGCGGTGGGGGGGGGAGGAGTCTCTTCACTTACATGCACATATTTGCCCAGGGCTCCATGGGCGTCGATTAGGATCACAGGCTCCAGAAACAGCTTTCCATTTTCTAAAGTGTCCCGGTTGGGGAAAAGGGCGGGCGAGGGGGGAAGGAAACTCTTTAACATGATTAGTGGGTCACCTTTACTAAGTGCTGTATCCACTAAAAACCGTAGATCGTACTACAGGTTCAGAAATCAGCAGTAGAAAAGTAACTTTTCCTCATTCGAAATCGGAGTAATGAAATTTGGGAAGTCGGCCAGGAAACTCACATGCATCTGGCACCTTCCCTGCCCATTTCTAGATCAAAGGTTCATGACCCTGTATCTTCCACTCTCTCTGTCCCTCTCGGGTAGCCCAAGGTGTACTCTGCACCTTCTGATGCTTCCAGAAGGGCCGTTGGCCAGCCAGCAGATGGGACATTTTGAATCTTCATGGAAATATACTTCTGTTTAATCACAGCTTCTCTTTAGGATTTGGAATTAAGGGGAGACAGAACGACGCTGCATACCGCGCCCTGAGCCAAGATCGTGCCAGTCTGAGATGTCAGTGAGTCATTAAAAATGTATAAGGGAACCAATGGCCCAATTGTACTTTTTATTGAAGGGTTTAAGTCCCACTTAGGACCAGAAAAATCCAAAGAGCAGGATTATCAACTATAAATTACATTACATGCTGATTTTTCTTGAAGATTTATTTATTTATTTTTAGAGAGAAAGTGTGCATGCCTGTGCAAGTAGGCGAGGGGCAGAAGGCGAAGGAGAGAAAAGTTCAAGCAGGCAAACTCCCTGCCCAGCCTGGAGCCCCAGCTGGAGCTGGATCTCATGACCCTGAGATCATGTCCTGAGCTACCCAGGTGCCCCTAGATGCCGATTTTATTCTGTAAAAGCAGAGAGGCGTCTACTGAATAGATTGCTTATGTAATGGTGGGAAGGGGCAGAAGAGGGACCGTCAGGCAACCTGGACTTCCCTTGAGCCAGAGACCACCTATCCTGTCAGACATAGTTATTCAATAAGCTCTTCTAACTTCTGGGACAATGTTATTCTAAGGAGAGTATGGTTGACTTTAATACTAAAGCAATGGAGTGATTATTTCTGGATATAATAATAGGAGTTCACACCCATGAGCAGTTTACTCTGTGCTAAGAACTGTTCCAAGTGCTCCAAGTTTGTGGCACCCTATGGGCTAAGAAGGCTAGGGTTCATGTTTTGCAAACAAGGAAAGGGAGGTGTAGAAAGGTTCAGTAAGTTGCCCAAGGTCACACACTGGGAAGTGTCGGAGCCACGATTCAAACCAAGCAGTTGGCTTCAGATTTTCTGTTCCCAGTAGCTCCCTCTATAGAACCTCCACCCATCCCTCTGGTAAATACTGTTGGCTAGCTTCGCCCTCTTGCTTTTTTTCCAGGATAAAATTCCTCACTCTATGAGTGAGGTCTGTTTATTCCTACAGAGTGTGTGTAAACTAAATAGCTGAATTTTATAAAGCAAATTATATTCGAATGTACTGGGACAGACCTGCTTTTGAAGGTCATACTACAGAGAATCCCTTTGTAAAGTGACCACTGCGTAGGAGTTTAATAAATGTCTGTTGAGTTGCATTAATTTCCCTAATGTGTGTACGTGGTTTTTTTTTGGTATGTTAAGGATACTTAACATCAGGTAGGCATTACTAACCGGAAAAAATGTTGGAGAGAAATTGCTCCTAAGTGCAACTGCAGACGGTGGAGTGATTAACTCGGTGAATCACCCAAGGAAGCGGGCGTTCTGCCAGTGCTGGCCCTGGGCTCCATGCCACCCTCTGTTCTGAGGGGAATGCCAGCCTTCCTGGGGCTGCTGACAGATCGCTGAGGAGAAGGACAGGTGGGGTGAGGGGGAGCCCATCACAGAGGGCAGCACCCACAGCAGGCGAGCTCCTGATCCACCTCCTGTCTCGAGGTGTTGCTAGCTTGCAGCCATTTCTGTCCAGTCCGTTTATCTCCTGTGTGACAACCCCAGACCCTGATATCGCTACTTTATAGATCAAGGATTCTCCACTGTTCAGAGGAGGCATTTATCTATTACATTACTCAGCAGCAGAAAAAACAGGGTGGGGCAGGTCAGGAGCTGGCTGTGATGGGTCCCCGGAGCCATTCAGCAGATGTCGGGTGGGGTCACCTCAGTAGAACATGCCCTTCCCAATCCTCTAGCTCAGGCCACAGAATCTGCAGATGGCTGGGAGGAGGCAGAAAAGAGGGACTGCTAGGCAAGGTCACTTGGAGGGTCATCTTCGGTGCTGGTTGTGTAAACCATCCCACGCACATAAAGTCACACATTTAACATAACTCATCCATCCACGCAGAAGCTTACTCATTTATTCTACAAATGTTCATTGGGCACTTGCTGGGTGTCAGACCCCCACCCTCCACCCCCGAGATGCACTGGAGATACTACTGTAAGATGGGCCTCTACCTATAGAACTTTCTTATTTCAACCCAGCAACATGAAGCCAGGCTCTAAATAAAGCAGATGGGGTGGGGGGGTTATGATTTTACAGTATATGTTGTTTTCTCTCAAAGATGTTGAGCTTGCAAATTCCCATTATGAGTCATCAATACAAATGAGCAGCCTAATGAATCTAATCCACTTGACCTCTAAGTCAATGAGGGCAACAGGGAGGCTCCCTGCCTCTGGTAGGATTTCACCTGCTAAAAGATCTGTGGTGCAAGGACATGGCCTCAGGGGAAAGCGAGTGATGGGTGCCTGGGCAGAGGACGGAAGAAACACGCCCACCCTCACAGGGCTCCAGGCGATCTTACACTCCAGGAGCTAGCGGATGGCTAGGAAACACAGCAGAGGGTGCTGGGCAGTTTCCAAAGAGGCACAACTTGCCGGGATTAACCCGGCCCTGTTGGTTGTTTGTATGAGGCCAGAAAGTTGGGCATCACCGCCTGCTAGAACATTTTCCCCAGAGAGGACCTCGAGCCTGGTTTTACATAAACTGCAGCCTCACTGGTGTTAATAAAGACCAGAGCTGGATTTATAATTCCCTATATAACACATTCCTGAGGCATTTCCAGAAATGATTCTTCAGTAAAATACATCTCACATAAAATATCCCCAGGGCGTGAGGCAGTCCTCACCAGGAATGCAGCATAAAGAACTGTAAACAATTACTTGAAGGTTCATTCGTCCGGGGCAAAAACTAAGTCCTTGGACTTGCGCACATTTCCTGAGCTCAGCTTATGGGGGCAGGGGGAGACCCCACAGATGGGGACCTGTGAAATGGCCATGACAATGACACGGTAGGCAGTGACTTGTCAAGTGAGATGTGAGCGGGGCATCAAGCATAGTCCCTGCCCACAGGAAACACTCTCTGCATTAGAACTCCATTATGCAATGAGCCTGGTCTGGCAGGTCCAGGCCTGTGTCCCCTTCCCAGCTCCCATGCTAACTTGCTGTGTGACCTTGAGCCAAAGAGTTTCCCTCTGTAAGCCTCAGTTAGCTCATCTGTGTCCCACAGCATTGTTCTCAGTGTGTTCTGGAAGCCCGCAGGTTCTAATATCCCAACTCCTGGTAGAAGCAGAAGGAACAAGGCCTGTGCCTGCAACCTGAGCAGTAATCGTCTGGTTGGTTTCTGGACCTGCACTCCTGTGTTCTATCTCACTTGAAAAAAAAGGCTTCAGGTCCTTAAAACAGTTTGTAAACCATGAGTGAGGTCTAAAGCCCCTCCCAGATCTAAGGTTCTTCAGAGCAGGGGCTTGTGGCTCATCCTCAGCAGATGTTGGTCGTAGACCAAGAGGTCACACCAGGCCCTGTTGCTCTTTCCATGGACAGCCCTGTACTTCCCCACGCATGGGTTACCTTCACCTTCAGTGCCATCCCCCCAGCTGTGCCCTGTGGAATCCTTCCTGCTCAATCCACACATTGCCCAGGATGCTTTCTCTGATCCCTGGGGTCCTGGAAAACCCATCTCCCCCTCCTCGGAATGTCTCTGGCCTTCTGTTTATGCCTCTGGAGTATGTGCTTTTGGAGTCATTTATGGGAATATATTCTATCCTTTGCTTGGTCGAAAGTGCTAGAAAGACAGTGGCTCAGCCCTATGGACATTTGTTATGTAAATAGTGGGTGCTCAATCAATGTTGATAGAAGAGATGACTGGATGGGGCCACACAGCAGATTTTAGAACCTCCAGGTAAATTTTTATACCTTTGGACAAAGTCAGGAAAAACAGTTTTTTAAATTTATTGATAATTGATTTTTTCCTCCAAAAGAATGGGTTAATATAGATATTTCTAATCAAGTCAATGAATTAATAACTACAGAGCAGAGCCTACAGCGTGCCTGATGTGGTAAATTTAACCCTGAGAAGGATGCTTCCATGTTGCTCTGATGATAACTTTAGGAAGCTGAGGGCAGGGGTTGAATTCACAGAGGGGGAGGCACCTAGCAGAGCACTTGTAAGCGCTCTTTCTTCTAAGTCAGAGAGACAGGTTTGAATACAGACTCCTACCATTTTCTTAGCTTCTAGGCCTCATTTCCTTATATGTAAAAGAAGCATATAATTATAGTTGTTGGAAAGAGTTACTTTAAAGATTAATACAAGAAAGCCTGTGATCATGCCCTGTGTCTGGCACATAGTGAGTGCTCATATACTAGTTATTATTTAAAAGCAACAAGAAAACCAAGATAATGACAGAAATGAATAGAAAGCAACTTACAGCCATAAAATGCATGCAATGCCGTGGTTATCTCTACAGGAAAAGCACAGGGGGCTGAGGGTACGCGGTGGCAGACTTCAAACCACCAGCGATTATTTGAGCAAGTGACGTCCTGAGGCATGTCGGTGTCACGAGGAGCCCTACATTTCTCCAGTTCTCATGAGGACCTGCACAGCCCTCGTGTTCTGACCTCACTCCTATCATTCACCTCTCCACTTGCATTGCTCTGGTCACTTGGCCTCCTCACAGGGTCCTCTCAGGCACCAGGCACATCCTCCCTGCGGGGTCTTTGCACCTGCTCTTCCTCTGCCTGGATACCAAACCCCCAGCTACTCAGGGGGCTAGTTGGCCCTCTGTCTCCCGTCACGGCTCACGGGTCATCTCGTGAGAGAGGGGTTCCCTGACCTCCCCCCATCATCACCATTACCCTGCCCTACTTTGATGGTCTTCACAACAATATTCTGTCTACCTGGTTGTGGTCTGCCTCCCCCACCTTGAGTGTAGGCTCCATCATACCCAGGACTCTGGTTGCTCTACAAACTGTGCGGACCCCATCACTGGAACCGTGCTCAGCATGAAGACATGAGGTGACGGCTTGACAAAGAATGGCTGCTGAATGGCTTCCGGCCCCAGGGGGACACCATGGGATGCTACCCCTGATTCTGCCACTCATTTTTAAAATGTTCTCCCCGAGATCTGTGAAACTCTGTACAACCCACACATTCTGATCAAGACTCTTACCTCGCTGAAAGAGCAGCAGGAGGAACGATTTCTATTGGAGTTGCGTTGGTGTTTGGGTCGAGATTGTCGGTTTTGACAACAAAGAACTTTACGGTTGGATTTACAGCTCCTGCCTAGGAAAACACAATAACAGAATTGATATGGACAAAAAAAATCACATCATCGCACAGGTGTAAAACTGTACAAAAATGTCCGCATGAGAGCGATAAAATTATAATCATAAGACACGTTAAAAAATTTAATATAGACAGACCTAATACAGATAGAATGAACATAAAAGAGAGTCATGAAGTGCAATTTTTTCATGTTCAGACAGAACCATATATATTGACAGCTCCAAACACTCCGTTTAAATCATGAACATTCATAACTTAATGTGTTTTGTGCAAACAAGGATAAACTTTTAAAAAATCAATTCTATTATTTTGCAAATATACTCTGACTCCAGAAGACAAGAAGTCTAGTGGCTGACAACTAGGAAGAATACCTTGGGTTCAGCCAAAGACACAACCCACCAGGAAAATGAGTTTAGCTGAGCCGAGAGCCAGTAACGGCTAATTAGAAAGGCATCATTTGCACTCCAAATTCAAGCTCACCATGTTCGAACTTTACAATCAATATGATGACAGAAATCTACAAAACTTTTTTATATATACACATAGATCTTCAATTGACAAATTAGTTAGAAATAATATATTTTTAGTGAGAGCATTTTATGGTTTTTTTTTTTTTTTTACCAGTTTCACTCATCAAAAAATAACATTCCACCGAAAATACATCTCTATATTTAGTCTCGGATCTTTTTTTTTTTCTTTTAACTTCCTCTGTCTTCCTAAAATGGCAGCTCTTCATGAAGCAAATTGAGTGAGTTAGTAAAAATAAAAATCCCTTTTCCCAAGTTGCTTAAGCAAAAACATTTACTATTAGATGTTCCTATAGATGATTCTGTGGCCATTAATATTACGATACTAATGAAGAATCCTGGTTCCCTTCTAAATCCCCCTCTTCCTCGGCTTACACTGCTTAACAAAGCTGTTCAATTTTCATAAATATGCATCCCGGAGGAGGAGAACAGCCTTGCAAACCAAGATGTGAGACCATTATTCCAAACGCAGGACGTGTGAAATTCACATTAGTGCCAAATCTATACCAGAACCACTGAAACTAGTCACGTATGGGTTAATTAGCAATACAACCTGATACATAACTGAGCTTTTCAACTTCATCCAGGGCATATTCCAACTTCTACAAATAAGATGAGCTTGTGATTCAATGACAGCCTCTCTTTTCCTCCCCTGAAACATTTTCATTCCCCCTACCTCTTTCAAAAGCATTTTCCCCATCTTTTTCGGCTTGTCATTCCTCAAAGTTTTTGGAGAAATTACAAAACCTTAAATCACACTCTTTCCTGGGATAATAAAAATACTTTAAAATTGCCAGATGCTGTTGACTTCAGCAAGAGTAATCACAGCAAGCTGTTGAAGAGAGACTGACAATATTTTCATTAGCAGGAAAGGATTAAATGAAACCATTCTCTTCCCATCAAATCACGGAACCACTATGTGACTAGGAGCACAGACCTTTGGATATGGAATCCGCACAGTCTTTGGGTACTGCAGTGACTCGTCAGAGTAGAAGGAGTATTCAATAAGTGGGACTTCTGTGTCGTTAAATTGGGCATATGCTAAAAAAGTGCCTTTTGGAGACCACCACAGAGCAGAGTAGGCACTGAAGATTTCCTCTGAAAAAAAGACATAAATTGTTCTGTTACAAGAAGTAGCTGATAAATTGGCTTTGGCATTCAAAATATTGTTCTCATTAGCTTTAGTAATTACAGTAGAGTTCAACTAATGAACCATTTTGCATTTGCTGGGCTTCCAAATTCAGAGTAATACAAATGAATAAAAATAAAATCTTCAAGGATAGATCTGGATTGTAAAAATAAGTAACCCGTTGGACCATTTTAGAATATTTTAGCACACAATATTTAATATAAGCTCTACATTTTTTTCTTTATCTTATAATCCTCTGATTTTATGCCGCAAAACATACTAAAAGTAAATTTCACACAAGGGGCTGATTCTCCTTTCTAATTTTCAAACAGTCAACATGCCAGCATACTCTTCCTAACTGGGCTCAGTTTGTACTGTGCCCACAGGGTACTGGTGGGTGGTGTGTGGCTCCAGACTATCAAACTAATATGGTGCCCACAGTTTACTACTCTTGGCACAAACAGGGTGTGGGAAGGATGAATTTAGAATGACAAGGAGCTCCGTGAGACCCCTACTGAGAAACACCTCCTTCACTTAGCCTAGAAACTAAAGACTCCTGCAGATTAGCTTGCCCTTCTGATGCATACGGTGATGGTAAGAGAACAGAGTCAAAGAGAGAGGCAAAGGAAAGGAAAGGTCTTGCTCTCCTGAACGTTGTTGGACTCATTCTCTGGCAAATGTAGTTCTTTCCTATGTTTATTATGGAGTCTATTCATGGCACTTCCAATCTCTGGCTCTTAAAATGCCAAAACCTTTCTCATTGAGGGTTCAGGTAGACTAGACAGAGACTTCCAGTCCTTTGTGCAGATTTAATCTACAAATCTCATGTTCTGCTACTGGTGTAGCAGTAAGGTAAAAGGTAAAAGCAAAAGCATAGAAACTTGAGTCTTAGAGTTAGGAAATCATCTGTCCCCATCACTTTTCTGATTCCCGAGGCCTCTTTACGGGTGTCTTCCAAATGCTTCAATAATAATAATAATAATGGTAATAGTAGTGTCAGTAACAGTAACAACAATAACAATAGTAACAAAATGTAATAATAATTATCATGATGAGCAACTAACATTTAAAGAGTGCTAACCATGAGCCAGACTTGATGTGCAACTGACATCTGTGATCTCCGGTAATCCTCACACAGTAGCTCATTGTGCAGGTGAGAAAGGAGTAAGCAGGCTTAAGGAGAAGAAGTCATTGCCCAGAGTCACATGGCCGATAACTGATTGAATCAAGAATGAATCCAGACTTGTCTGGTTTGAATTCATGGTTCTTACCTCCATGATCTATGTCCCTCCATACATATTTCAGCTCTTCCGGTAACAGAAAACCTACTGGGTAAGGCAGCCTGCTCTGGCTTTATCCGTTTTCTACCTACGTCATTAAGTTATGTTTATGTAGCAATTTAGAATTCACAAAACACTTACCTAATTTAGTCTTCACAAAGATCCCTAGATGAGCCTATTCTATTCATATCCCATTTTACAGCGAAGGCAACTGAGGGGCTTAGAGAGAGAGAATGAATTTCCAGAGATAAGACAAGGACATGGGCCGTGTGACTCCGAGTCAAGGAGTTTCTACCGAGAACTTCTGCAGATACTGAGTTGATGCCTCCTTCCTGTGGCTTCTACCCATTGGTTCTAGTCTAAGATCAAGATGCAATTACATAAAATGAATACAATTACAGCAAGCTTATGGTTTTTTTTTTAAAGATTTTATTTATTTATTTGAGAGAGAGAGAATGAGAGACAGAGGGCATGAGAGGGAAGAGGGTCAGAGGGAGAAGCAGACTCCCTGCCGAGCAGGGAGCCCGATGCGGGACTCGATCCTGGGACTCCAGGATCATGACCTGAGCCGAAGGCAGTTGCTTAACCAACTGAGCCACCCAGGCACCCCAAGCTTATGGTTTTTAAAACTGCTTTTAAGTACAGGTAGCTGGTAGTATCTGTGTTGTGAATTGGTGGGTATTTGTAATACAGAATATATTGTTTCATACCATGATGTATTAAAACCATTATTATAGAACTACTTCTGGTCAAACTCAAAGTCCTGAGAATGAATAGTAGGGAAAAGGGAGAATAACAAAGGGGGAACAGATTTCCAGTCCTTCCTGTTACAAAGCTGGCTGTGAGCACAAGTGTCTACGGCACCCGCTCCCTGACATTCTGCCCCTCCCTCGCCATCCTGTGATGCCTCCAGTCCAGCCGCTCTGACCTTCCCTTGGACTTAGTGCCCTCCCCTGAATAGGTCCCTTGATTCACTCTATGACAATTATCCATTAGCATCTTTGTCTCCCTCTCTGGGCTGAACTCCCTGAGAGCAGCAGTTGGATAGCATTTGTCCCCACGTCTCTAGAACCTGACACAGCACCTCATAGGTAGTTGGTACTCAGTGTGGATTGCCCTGAATTACCCACACCCCCACCGTCAGCACGACTACTAGAGGGTAAGGAGTGCCCCATCTTGCAAACTTATTTCTTTCTCTATCCTTTTTCATCCTTGCTCTCAAAATTCTCATTCTCACCTCTGGGTTAGGTAAACTATACTCACGCTTAAGAGTGACTGTTGAATCACAGACCTGTACCTCTGAAGCAAATAATACATTACATGTTAAAAAAAAAAAAAAAGAAGATAGTAGAAAGGGAAAAGTAAAGGGGGGGAATTGGAGGGGGAGACCAACCATGAGAGACTATGGACTCTGAGAAACAAACTGAGGGTTCTAGAGGGGAGGGGGGTGGGGGGATGGGTGAGCCCGGTGATGGGTATTAAAGAGGGCACGTACTGAATGGAGCACTGGGTGTTATACGCAAACAATGAATCATGGAACACTGCATCAAAAACTAATGATGTAATGTATGGTGATTACCGTAACATAATAAAAAAATTTGAAAAAGAAAAAAAATAGACCTTATTTGATAAGTAAAAAAAAAGAGTGAATGTCATGTGATTAACTTCATACTAGGAGATAAAGTATTATTATTTTTACAAAAGAAGGCACTTGTTAACTAAAGTAATAATCAGTTAGAAAATCATGAAAGAAGACAAAGTGAAAACATCGAGACATTGAGAGAGAAAGTCATTTGGGAACCTGGGACGGGGCAGGGGACACATGTCCCAGACGGTAGGCTGCTCTGTGAGTGTCCCTCCATGATGTGGCACACGGCCCTGTCTGGACCTTGCAGCTTCATTTCTTCTTTTACTTATGAACCTACAGATTCTCAAAATGTACTCTTTCAGTCTTATACTCAACAAGTCTTCATGGCTGCAGTGGAGACGCTCCATGGGAGGGGGGATCTCATGTATGGAGACACGAGTGTGCCCTTTCCAAGTATGGATCATTCATAAATATATAAAACCAATTATAGGAACTTCCCCATAGGAACCAAAGTCCTGTTTTTTAGAGACAGACCCACACTGAAACTGGGAAGCCATTCTTCTGTTTGTCATCAACACGCAAACTGAGATCTTTCCAGCTCTTATCTACCTGAGAAAGGACTAATAGTGTTAGGTGTGTTCTTATCCTAGAGACACTCAGATGTTTCGAGGAAGGGTCGAGTGCAGCTTTGGGAAGAGCCTTTATCCAGGTCACTTTGGGGCTCCTACAGGTTGTGCTGTGCTGTCCAATAAGCATTAAAGATGTTTTTCAATTGCTAAGTGACGAGCGTTAGTAAATTTCATTATAAATTATTTCTGGGCCATGGGGATTTATCTTTTTTTTAAAGTGATTTTTGTTGTTGTTGTTGTTGTTATAATGTTAGGCCATTTAATTGAACCTGGCTTGAACTGGGTAAGAACCAAAATGAAGTCATGAAGGAAAACTTTTTTTTTTTTTAACTATGTGGAAGAAATAAGAGGATGAAATAAGGATGAGTACTTAATAGGCATGAGGCAACCTTGTGAACAGTCTGGAACAGCCTCAAAAATGCCTTTTACCTTGGCAACTATAGACGTGAAAAATGTTTTTCTAATATTTTCTAAGACTCTATCTTAAAAGAGAGAATAATCCTTTTTATTATTTTTAGTTCTGTTTTTTTTTTACTGATTTTTTTCCCCCAGAAGCCTTTCTAATTATTCTTTCCTTCTTTAAAAATAGGAAATTATGATTTGTCCAAGTTCAAATGAACACAAATCCTCTGTAAAACAGATGCTTTCTTCCCCCTCTATTCCCCAACCTCCAGACAATATTTTGTCAGCTCTTGGAATGCTGTGGGAGTATTTAGCTTTCCTTAGTAACTCTGGGTTAGGTAGGCCCAGTTAGAGAAACATCTGATGTTAATCTGGAAGCTTTCATGCCCCAGTAAAGCAGAAAAGCTACCTACACAGAAAGGCCCTTTGTAGGAGGAGACAGAAGACAATAGGGGCATTGAGAGACAATGAGGACATAGGTGAAACTAGCTACTGCTGGGAAATCCTTGTTCTGGGAGACACCTGGTATTGTGAGTGCTAAAGAGATTTGATGTCATTTTAAAAAATGCAACTTATTTTGAATGCCATTGAATTTCTCCATTTTAAAAGAAATGTTTAGCTACTTAAAAAAAAACAACTTATGGATTTTCTAATTTGAAAAAGCTTTAAAGTCTCTACCTTCATAAACCCAGTCAGTTATTCCACTGGATATTACATTTTCTTTCCCCGTCCATGTGATCCTCTGACTTGATGAATTTGGTTCATTTTTAACATAAACATCATTGTTCCAAACGTATGCCTAGAAATATTGAAAAACAGATTGGTAAGTAATAACTTGTTATAACATATCTTATCCTGGAGTTAAAAGATATCTATCAACTGTTTATCCTCACATAATACTGGTACGCAAACATAATGATTACCTTGGGCTATTCAATTTGAGCAAGATAAAGTCATTTACTACCCCCCTCACATTATTTATTTATATATTTTAAAGATTTTATTTATTTATTTGAGACCAAGAGCACAAGCAAGGGGAGGAGTAGAAGGAGAGAAGGAGAGGGAGAAGCAGGCTCTCCACCGTGCAAGGAGTCTAATGTGGGGGGCGGGGCTCAATCCCAGGACTCCAGCCAGGATCATGACCTGAGCCGAAGGCAGACGCTTAACAGAATGAGCCACCCAGGCGCCCCACCCCTCACAGTTTTAAAATTGTAAGTGTACAGGCTATAACTTCCAAATAATTCTAAAGACACTCAATATATTAAAAAGAAGCAGCTCACAAATACCACTATTTGAATGCTAGAGTGCCGGCAAAGACCCAGGAGCCTGACCATTTCTATGGAATAATGTGTGCTTTCCATTGTTTTCTGGGGGTGGTGAGTTGAGGGAGTGCTTTCGATGTCAGGAGGGAGAATTCCATCTACAAATGAACATCCCGTCTTCCTGTTCAGATTCTTTTGGACTTCTGACAGTCTCCCAGCACTAAGAACATGAAGGAAGAACATGAGGTATATCTATAGGGACACAGAGATCACCGAACTGGCAAGAAGCAGATACACCTCCCACACAAACAAACAAGCAAAAACAGCAAACTGAATACAACAGAAATTAGAAGTTAGGAGTTAAACGGGCATTTTTCCAGTAAATAAAGAATTCCCCAGTAGTAGTTCAAAAACTTTCAGGAATCCTATTTACTGTGTTAGCTAGTAAAATGCTATTTTAGGCAATAACACTATCTCTGATGGTGAAGTATTTGCTTCCTAAGTGTCTGCTCTCTATCAGGGTATGTAGCTTCTGCATGTGATAGCGTTGAGCCATTATTTTCTTCTGACAACCGAAGAGACTCACTAACCAATTTATGACCCTCTGGTGACCATGTGATCCACTGTGTATTGTTTGGAATTTTCTCTTCTGTAACCAGCCTCCTGAAAAAAAGATAAAAGGAAACATTACCAAATGAATAAATCACAGTAGGATTTCTTTTTAAAAAATGTTATTACACTAAAGAAGCTAATAGATTTTATAAGGAAGTCACTGACCTTTTAGCTAAGTCATAGATGTCATATGAAGCTGTGTAAGAATGTCTCCATTTCTATAAAAGAAAACAGACATCTCAGACTTCTGTGATTCTTGATAGTTCGGCCACTTGTTATAGGAGCAGAAGATGAGATGTAAAGTAATATGACATTGTATAATTCTCACATCTTATCATGTCTTATAATTCTTATCTCAATCCTTAGAATTCTGGAATTAGGAAGAGTTCTTAGAGACCATCTAGTACCAAGTCCTCTGGACCTCATCTGTAACCTCGATCTGGCATCACCCCTGCCAAGGAAACTTCTCGGGGTCACAGTGGGCTGATGTGTTGCTTCATGGCAAACAACACTCCTAGCATTTACCATAGCATGGGAAGTCCACCTGTCTAAGAAAATACAAATTTTATTTATTTATTTATTTATTTATTTATTTATTTATTTATTTATTTTTAAGATTTTTTTTATTTATTTGACAGAGAGAGACACAGCGAGAGCAGGAACACAAGCAGGGGGGGAGCAGGGGAGGGAGAAGCAGGCTTCCCGCCGAGCAGGGAGCCCGATGTGGGGCTCGATCCCAGGACCCTGGGACCATGACCTGAGCTGAAGGCAGACGCTTAACGACTGAGCCACCCAGGCGTCCCAAAAATACAAATTTTATACTTTTCAACCATCCTACTGACAAAATCTTTAAAGGATCTATAATTCTATTGCTGGTGGTAATGTGGAGAAATACTTACTTTCCTACTTTGATCATGAAAATATAAAGCGCTACAGATTTTTTGAAAGCCACCTGCCAAAAACAAAACAAACAAACAAAAAAACCACCCAAAAACCAAAAAACCTCCCTGACAATATATATTAACATTGAAATATATATATATAACACAGATATTCTCAAGAATCTAAAAAATGAAAAGCAAACCAAATCCAAATAAATGAGAAGAAATAATAAAAGTAAAACTAGTAATCAAATAGAAAATGCACAATAAAGAAAAATCAACGAAGCCCCAAACTGGTTCTTTGAAAATTGCTAATGCAGTAAGAGGGAGGGGGGAGAAGTATGAATGACCAATAGTAGAAATGAAAAATGGGATTAAAATGGGATTAAAAGGTTTTAAGA
Source organism: Callorhinus ursinus (assembly GCF_003265705.2). Lineage (NCBI taxonomy): Eukaryota > Metazoa > Chordata > Mammalia > Carnivora > Otariidae > Callorhinus > Callorhinus ursinus. Next base: position 67,422,621 of record NW_027397064.1, on the reverse strand, counting down.
CCATATTATAAACATTGTTTTGCCAATAAATTTAAAAGTTTAAAAAGGGACAAATTCCTTGGCAAGCAATTTATCAAAACTCAGACAAGACAAAATGGAAAACCTATATAGTCTTATATCTAAAAAACACACTGAATCAATAAATAAAAGCATTTGCACAAAGGAAACTCCAAACCCAAATAACTTTATCAGCAAACTCCTTGTTATTTAACCAAATGAACTAAAAACTCATACATATACAAAAACCCTCTACACAAATTTTTAGTTTTATTCATAATTGCCAAAACTTAGAAGAACCGAGATGTCCTTCAACAGGTGATGGGTAAACAAACTGTGGTCCATCCAGACATTGGAATATTACTTAGCAATAAAAAGAAATGAGCTATTACATCACAAAAAGCCACGGAGGAACCTCACATGCATATTTCCACATGAGAGAAGCCAATCCGAAAAGGCTACATATTGTATGATTCCAACCATATGACTTTTTGGAAAAGGCAAAATTACGGAGACAGTCAAAAGATCAGTTGTTGCTAGGGGTATGGAAGAAGGGAGGGATGAAGAGCTGGAGTGAAAATATACTGCATGATACTGGAATGGTGGATTACATGTCATTATACATTATAGATTTGCCAAAACCCATAGAATGTACAACAACACTAGGATTGTTGGAGACAACAACCTAATGAGAACTATGGACTTTAGTTGGTTATAATGTATCAATAATGGCTCATCAATTGTAACGAATGTACCCTACTAATGCAAAATGTTAATGATAGGGGAAACTGGGACAGGAGTGGGGGGGGTGATAAGGGAGTACGTGGGAACTCTGTATTTTCCACTTATATTCTGAAACTCTAAAGTTGTTTTAAAAAGAATTAAGTCTATTAATTTAGAAATAAATGAATTCGAGCTATGCCAGATAACTTGGAAGAAGTTCCACGTGGAATCATTGAGAAATGCAAATTACAGAAAAGTATGGAAAATAGGATTTTATTTTTTATAGAATAAGCAGTGACTAAAAGAATATCTTCATAGAATTATTTGAATAAGGGGGAAAATATAAAATATGGAGAGATATATACTAGGTTCTTAACATGTGATACTTAGGGAAAAGGGGGGGGTGAGGAGTAGGGAGCCAGGCATAAGAGGAAAAAAAGATAAGACTGAAGATTATATATATATATACACACACATATATATATATACACACACACAGATTTGCATTTATGAAAAATTATGTTTATATGTGGATGCATTTATACATTAAAGATATTTTAAAAGAAATTACATGTCTTCATGTCTGTCTTCCCTACCATAATCCTAGATGTAAGAAATGTGTCTTTAAATCTATGAAGTCTTGTCTAGAGTAAGTCACATAGTCTCTGTTCAAGAAATAAACCAAACTAACATAAAAATTAAATTTTACCCATGAAAATGAAGTAGATGAAATGGATAGCCAAGGTACCCAGCTTGTGTATGACAGAGCTGAGACACAAGCCAGAGGTTCTAACCTTGAAGAGTATTTCCCACTTATCATTTATCATCCTTTTATTCTCTCATGTCAATAATTATGTATTAAAGCCTTACTTTTTGCAAGTCATACATTTTTTTTTAATCCTGAATTATTTTGACACAATCCATGCTTGTTTCTGGGAAACCTCTGAATGCTCTACTTGTAAGAGCCAAAAGGTGTGCTATAGGCTAAAAATATTAAGATGTTTGAGAAGGTTTGAGATCACTCAGGACGACAGATCCATCATGAGTTACAAAAGGATGTTTGGTATGTTCACTTCATCTTCTGAAACAGACTCATCCATCTATTTAGGTTAGAAACTCTGGCAACTATCCTCTGTCAGGCATTACTGGATAAGATAGGCTCACTCTCACTCTCTTTGAGGAGCTCATAGTTGAATGGGGATATGGGCAAGTAAATACAAGAAAAGAATCACAAGACATATAACAGAGGTAAGTGGGGAGAGGCAGGAATCATAAATGAGGCCTTGGGGTGGGAGAAAGGTCTACAGAAAAGCTGATTGTTAGACTGAGTCTCAAAGCAGTGAACTACCACACAGGGAAGGGGTTAAAAAAGCATAGCAGAGAGACACTGAAGCACAAAGTTGGGAAAGATTATGTTTAAGAGCACGAGCTTTGGAGTCTTCTAACCTGGATTCAAGTCTGGCTATACACTGAATGTATGCTGCCCACCCTCCACCATTCATATGTTGAAATCCTAACCCCCAATGTGACGGTGTTGGAGGCAGAGCCTTTGGGAGGTAACTAGCTCATGAGGGTGGGGCTCTCATGAATGGGATTAGTTCCTTTATAAAAGAGACTCCAAAAATACTGCAGGTCCCTTCCTCCATTTGAGGACATGGAGAAGGGTCAACTATGTTCCATGAAGTGGGATGTCTGTCACCAGACACTGAATCTGCTAGCACTTTGATAATTGGATTTCTTTCTTAGCTTCCAGAACTCTGAGAAATAAATGTGTTAGTAACCCACCCAGTCTATGGGACTCTGTTGTAGCAGCTTAAATGGACCAAGACAAGTCTCCACTGTGTAATATCAGGCAAGTTTCTTTCTAAGTTTTACTTTTCTTTCTAGGAAAATGGGCTAATGTCAGCAACAGTCTCATGAGAGGTTCATGAGAATATATGTGAATTGCTAAGCAGGGCCCTAGAATATTGTCCACATGTCACAGTTGATGCAACTATTATCTCTGGGGCATTCAGCAGTGAATGGAGTTGTTGGGTGAACATCCATACCAGGCTGTAGGGTCCTTATTTATGTTTTCACTCACGTGCTCACTTACTTGTTTGTAGCCACAACACAGAAGTAATATTGCTCTGAGTGCACTAACTCTGTCATGGAAAAGCCATGGAGTAGAATCTAAAGAACTTTGCACTGTAGACCTCCAAGGAAATAGAATAAGACTAGACTTTTCTTTGTTCTGGATAAGTTTACTGAGAACTGATTAGTCAACTGGAATATTGTCAGCATGTGATAGATGATGCAACTATGATTAATTCTGGAGCATTAGGCCATGAGTAGAAATTATAGTAAGTTGCACATGTATGCTGTACAGAAAAAATACTCTTAAGAAGTAAAATAGAAGAAGACAATAGAAGATTGTCTGCAATCAAAGGTATAAAGAGTAAAATAAGCTAATGTGATAGAGAGTGAATGGTGGAGTGTGCGAGAACAGAGTGGCAGGGGGCAAAGTTAGGTAAAGCAATCTGAGAAAGCCTATACCTGAATTACTAAAAAGCGTACACGCTAGATAAATAGGGGAAGAAGGTTCCAGGAGGAAGCAATAGCAAATACTTTGGCCCTCAGATGGGAATGAATGATGCTTGGGAAAACTAAAGAGTGGTGCCCCTAAAGATTCTTGGATCAGTGAATCACCTGGGAGTCCATAAATCATGGGGAGAGCCCATGCCTGCCCCCGCCCCCCCATCACTGCGCTGAACTAGTTGGTGTGGGGTAGGTTGCAGGCATCTGCATTTTTAAAAACCTCCATAGGTAACTGCAAGGTTCAGGCAGGGGTGAGAAGCGCTGGCCAAGCACGGTGAGTCCAGAGAGGGTAATAGATGATGGGTTAGCAAGGGTGGACTGAGGTCCAATCACACAGGCTTCTGACGGTACTGTGGTTAGTTTGTGTTTTATTCTGAAAGTGATGGGAAACCACTGATCATGAGGGGTTAGGCATAGGCATGACATAACCTAACTTAAGTTTTAAAAGCAGCACAATAGGTACTGTCTGAAAAGGACCGATGGCGGTGGGATGACGGAATAGCATGAAAACAGCAAAAGCAGTTAAATGTACATGGAAACTCCAGTGACACCACAAATACAAATTACCAATGATGGCTGCCCACTTACGGTCTACCAGTGAAATCATCCATTAGTATACATCATATGACACTTAACTGAACTTGGCCAAATAGTAAATTGAGCTGGTATTTACCTTTCTGTTTCTACCTTAACCTCATCATCTTACTAAGTTTGTCCTGAACATGGGCAATTATTATTCAGTGGTTCTCAACCCGGGTTGCTCATTCAAATAATCTACCCGTTAAAAAAAAATGATGTCAGCCTCACTCCAGAGGCTATAATTTATTAATCTGAGGATTGGACCTGGCCATTGGGAATTTTTAAAAGCTAATCAAGTGATTTTAATCTCGAGACAGCAATAAAAACCACTGAATTAAATAAACAATCCATTAATTGGGAACAGATGTGTTAAAGTTGGCCTAGGATTCCGACTGGCTCCTAGCTGATAGGTTTAGTAGAACAGAGTCAGAGAGTCTTCATGTCCAGGAAATGGAGCTAGACACAGTGAATCCAGGGTAAATATTATGATTGAAAGTCACCACATTGAAATGGGAAATGGAGTAGGAGATGGTTTGCTTGGCCCGAGTACAGAAGTGTTGGGGTGCGAGATAAAGTCCTTCAGTATTTATTATTTATTCTAGAATAAAAAGGCAGAGGTGGGGATCCCCAGCTTTATATTTTGTTTTCAATGCAGAATATCCCTACAGAGTTTTAATGTTTCCTACAAGTCTCAAAACTTCCTGTACTTGACAACTGTTGTCAAATCCAGGAATAATTAAAAAGCTACAGTTAAAGCTACTGGCGAGGGCGCCTGGGTGGCTCAGTTGGTTAAGCGACTGCCTTCGGCTCAGGTCATGATCCTGGAGTCCCAGGATCGAGTCCCGCATCGGGCTCCCTGCTCGGCAGGGAGTCTGCTTCTCCCTCTGACCCTCTTCCCTCTCGTGCTCCCTATCATTCTCTCTCTCTCAAATAAATAAATAAAATCTTTAAAAAAAAAAAAAAAAGCTACTGGCGATTTGCAGCCAGCCTAACCATGAAGAGGCTATGTGATTAAGCTCTCCTGAGGTATGAGAATCTGATGTTGGGCTGAGGCTCCCCCTTGAGAATGGTCTGTATACGGTAGGACCCAAAGGCTGTGAGGTGGTCTGAGTCACCTTGCAGCGTCTCTTCTGGGGGATAAGAAGTATAACTTTTTTTTTTTAAAGATTTTATTTATTTATTTGAGAGAGCGAGAATGAGAGAGAGAGAGCACATGAGAAGCAGACCCCCTGCTGAGCAGGAAGCCCGACGTGGGACTCGATCCCAGGACTCCAGGATCATGACCCGAGCCGAAGGCAGTTGCTTAACCAACTGAGCCACCCAGGCACCCCGAAGTCTAACTCTTTTTAAGGCAAATACTTACTGACAGTTTTATTTTATGTAAAGCTGAGACAAAGGAAGTAAGGGGTCCTATTACTGGCTGTGCAAGTCAAACATGTAAGCTTGCTTTTAAATTATAAGTTTTCTTTTATTAACTTATGCTTTTAGTATCTATATTACTTACACTTTTTAACATTTGAAAACACTAAAAATGAATTTCTTTTAAAACAGTTGTTGGACTTACCTTTTATGAATGAGAATGGCTATTTCTCCTTTTGATGCTGAATTAATGTTTTTAGTGCCTATTACATTACTTGGGTGTCAATCTTTTTTTTTTTTTTAATTTAAATTCTGTTCGTTAGCACAGAGTGCAATATTGGTTCCTGGAGTAGAATTTAGTGATTTGTCACCTACATACAACACCCAGTGCTCATCATAAGTGCCCTCCTTAATGCCCATCCCCCATCTAACCCATCCCCCACCCACTTCCCTCCATCAACTCTCAGTTTGTTGTTAAGAGTCCCTTGTACTTAGGTGTCAACCTTAAATATTTGTGGACTTGAAATCAGTTATAAAGTAACTCATAGGATTCTTTAAATGTCACAGTAAGGTAGCATTTCTTTTACCTTCACATAGTTGTACTCTAAGAGAATAAACTGTCCGTCAGGAGATACCGAATAATCATTTATAGAGTGTTCAAATTCCTCCTGTCAAGCAAGTAGAAAAAATAATGATTGAACAATTTCATTTTAACGATCATTATTGAGCACTTACTATGTAGAGGGTATGGTTCTAGACAGACATGTGGCTCATGCCTTGGGCGCTGCCAGAAATGTCACATTGCCCCACACAAATGACCATGATGCAAGGTGTATGGTGATCAGGGTTAGAGAACCAGGGAGGGAAGAATTAATTCTAAGCAAGGAAAGACAGCCATGAGGGCAGGGATCAGGAAGAGAGAGAGGGGGAAGAGCATGAGCGAAAAACCAGATGTAGGAAAGGGCATGTGTATTAAGAGTATCCAGAGGTTTGGCATAACCTGAGTACTGTATAGGGTACATCAGACAACATATAAAAGAGGACATAAAAATTAGAAAATAGCTGGGACTGAAATATAAGAAGTGGAACTTTAATCCACTTTTTGCACATGGATGTGATAGAATCTTATCCGTCTTAGCAAAGATGCTCTGGGACCTGGTGGCAGACATGAGATGAGAGGGGTTGCATCAGCCCTGGACTTGGGCAACTCAGTGGTCTCCTCTATAGAATGGAGCTAGGGACACAAGTACGAGAGTACTAACACAGATTAAAAAGACCTTGAACCAGGACTCTACAGTGGAAATAGAAATCCGAGGGACACAACATTGCAGAGGGCGAAGTGATAGGGTTTGTTGAATAACTAAATATGAGGGATGGCAGAGGAATCAAGGAGGATTCTGAGGATTCAAGGAGTAGAATTTCACTCTTTAGCCTAAGTGACTTGGAGGGGAGCATACTTTACCAAGATCGGGAACTCAGGAAGAGGAATAGGGTGCCTTCGGTTTGCTAGGAGAGTGAACGGGAAATAACTAGCTGAGCTTGGGATACTGAGTTTAAAATACCTGCAGGCCATGGGTGGGCCAGGAGCAAGTAAACTATTACAAAGAGATTTTGATCTTGGCAGGAAGTTAGTGTTGAAAATGTGCATTTGAGAATCAAGGCCAGACAGGAGAGCCCTGTTGGCTGTGAGTGCATGAAATTCACTGAAGGAGAACAGGCAAACTGCGAAGAGAAGCAGCAAGGGAAGACAGAGCCCTGAGGGGCACTTACGCTTAGGAGTATGGGCAGAGGAGGAGGAATCGTCAAGGGAGACTAAAAGGTAGCCAAGGCAGGGAGCATTCCAAGAAGGAGAGAAAGATCCACTGTGTCATACGCTGCAGAGAGAGTTCAACAGGATGAGAAATGAGAGCACTCATGATTTGAAAGGTTATGAAAAAAAATCCTCAGAATTTCCTTAGCATATAAATGAATTATGCAATCAAACATACAAATGTACTGTTTTCCAAGAAAATGGAGCTGTTTCCGTATTCAGCATTGAATAGCAAGATATTATTTTCTTGTTTGTAGAGGTATTCCTGATCTAAAGAAAGAAAATGGCTGGATCAGTATTTCAAGTTGCGATTAAAAGTCTTCATAAGCTAAAAATGATACAGAAAAAAACTTGAGGCTTAAGCTCACACAAGTACTAAATAAGCATTTCTAAGTTGGAAAAACATTAAGTGATGAATATCACATTAGTATGCATTCATTCTCCCATCATTATTGTCAAAATTCAATTCACTTTTAACTTTTTATAGTCTGCAACAAAGAAATACTAAGGTTTATTTTCCTTTGTACCTGTAAGTAGAGAAAAATATTTTCCCATATGGTTTAACAAAACAAAGGTGCCCCACAACCTAACTAGAAGGAGCACAAGCATAAAAATCTGTCCCCTCCCCAAAAAAGTCCTTACCTGAAATCCAACGCAGGGAGTAGAATTTCATCCTAAAAGTATTTTTTAAATAATCAGTTAGAGTGTAAGTTCTGCGGCTGTCAGCTGCACCATCATCTGTTGATTAAAAAACAGCCAAATGTTCAGTAAGATGGGATAACCTAAGTTTGGGATAAAATAAACAAATGGATCACTGCAATATACACTGGTCACCAACTATAGGAATTACACTCACAAAATGCAAAACACATTCTAAAAGATTTCCGGCTGGATGGATGGAGTAGAAATGCACTTAACTGTTAAAGCACATATGTGAGTGGTGTGTCTCCCTGGGCTACGTTAGTGCCTGTATTAGTGAGCTTCCTTACGGAGGTCTAGATCCGCAAAATCCAATGGAAATATTAATGTGAGTCCATTTTCTAGTAGCCATATTTAAAGATTTGTAAGGTGAAAATAATTTTAGTAGCATATTTTATTTAGCCCAATATATTCAAAATATTATCATTTCAACATGGAATCAATATTTAAATTTTATTAATGAGATCTTTCACATTCTTTGTTTTTATACTATTTCTTTGAAATCCAGTATGTCGTCTATGATTACAGCATGTCCCAATTTGACTAGGCACACTCCCGGTCAGTAGCTATAGGTGGTCACGTAGTAGACGGCACAAGGCTAGGCTGTCCTTCTTTGAGGACTGAAGGTTCCTTTCCAAGCTCTCTTGCTTTGCACGGACCTATAAGACAGGGTGATCGCCTAATTCACTGATCTTTGTTTCTATGGTGACTTTTCCTTGAACTTGGGGGAGGTTTTTATGAAACCCTCCCATGGATTCAGTGACACCTCACTTCTCCTCCTAACCTCTGATCATTCATTTTCCATCTCCTTCTTTGACTTTATTTTTCTCTATTGACCTCTAAGGCAGAAATGCCCTGATGTTCAATCCTCAGCTTTTTGCTCTTTTCTCTCTACGCTTTTCCTTCTAGAGGACTCCAGAGAATGTGACTTCCTGGGCTTGAGGCATATTTTCCATTTAAATACATGACAAAACGTATACTCATCACCTTGGCCTTCTACACCCCAAACTCACATTTCTAGGGCTGTGTTGGGCCTTCTTAGTTGGCTTGTCCCATACTAACCCTAGACTTACCTTGTCTAAAATAATTGTCTTCCTTCCAAAATAATTTTCCCTAGGGAATTTGTGTGGGGTTTTTTTTGTTTTGTTTTTTTTTAGATTCTGTCGCTGGAAACCCATATTCAAAGTCTGAAACTCATTTTTGATGTCTCCCTCTCTCTTACTACCACCTGCATGTAGTTAACCCTGTTGATTCCTCCTGTGAAATCGTTCTTCCGGGTATCCTGCCCCAGTCCAGTCCCCCCACTATATACCACCCCTGGAATGATTTTTCCAAAATGCCACTTTCATCCCGGTGACCTTTTCCTCAAAAGCCTCCCTGGATTCGCCATTGCCTACGGAAAGATTCCAACTCCTGAGTGTGGCGCTCATGGCCTCCACAGTCTGGCATGAGCCTCTCCAGGCTCATTTCCACTCACTCCATGCATGAACCCTCTAACCCACTCACACTGATTGCCTACGGGACCCAGTAAGCCTTCTTTGGCTTTTCTGTCTTGCTGTTTGTCCCAAGCCTCTTCTCTGCAGTGTCTCCAGCCGCTTCCCGGGCTGTCACAGTCCTCCACCTGCCAGCTCCCTCCTCTCTCATCTAGACTTCAGTGCTGCCTCCTCTGATTTTTGCCCCCACACTACTCATTTGGCTTTTGTAATTAATAACTTCGGGGCGGTAACTATTTTACCATGCCTACCAGTGTGGTGGACTGAGCTAGGCCACATTCTCACTGATGAAAGGGCTTTGGGTTGTTTGTTTGTCTTTCATCAACTTAGTACCTAGCACGGTTCTGTGCCATAGTAGGCATGACGTAGGATAGCATTCTACAAGCCTAACGAAGCCATTGTGATTCCCCAACCACAGACCCTCCACTGATGACAAACAGCCTAAAGAGTTCTTCCATATACTCTATTCTTTCCACATACTTGCAAACATACACTCACAAAATCAGGCACCATCCTAACTTTTCTGTAACTGCTCTTACTCTTCTGGGGATTGAAAAGCCAGTAGCAGCTTCTCTTGTTAATTTTTTATAGTCTGTGGAAAAAGAATTCTCTCACAAGAAATGCCCTTTCAAAAGATGTTCTCAAGATTTTATTTCTTTGGATCTTAAATGATAACATAGCCTTGGTTCTGCCTACAAAACTTTCAATTTCAATAGATAAAACTGTTACACTTTATTACTTTATTGATTTTGTTTAAACCTAGTTTGCTAAATAAGTTAAAGATTAAAAAACAAAACAAAACTATTTGTTTGTTTGTTTTTTCAATTTGGGCCTGCATTACACCCTGGAAAATTAGCAAGGTATTTGTATTTCTTAGCAGAGATAGAGCAAATGGGTAAAACCAGCCCTTGAACTTGCCAGCTTTCAAACAAGAAGTAAAGCCCTGTGCTACAGAAAATATTTGAAACTCTACAGATCTGTAAATTTATTCACTAAATACCCTCAAATGTTTGAATTCATCCAATTGTTCTTGGATATATCAAATAGCTATAAAGTAAGTACTATTTGAAAAATACTGTTGAGATAAACCATGCTCTCAAGAGCTATTGGCCTAAAATGGACACAAAAGACATTCTAAAATTAGTACAACTCAAGGTATAAATGGTTATAGACCTTCAGAGTCCTATATTACCTGCTGATATAGATGTCTAGATAGACCTATTGATACAGAACAATGTATACATACACATGCACACACACTTACATTGCGATGAACTAGATGTTTTTGTCCTCCAAAATTCCTATGTTGAAATCCTAATCCCCAGTGTGATGGTATTAGGAGATGGGGCTTTTGGGAGGTGATTAGGACATAGGGGTAGAGCCCTCATGAGTACCCTTATAACTTAGTGCCCAGAGGACTCTCTTGTCCCTTCCATGTGAGGACACAGGAAACAGGCTCTCACTAGACACTAGACACATAATCTGCCAGTGCCTGAGTCTTCCCAGCCTCCAAAACTGTGAGAAATAGACACTTGTTTGAGCCACCCGGTCTATGGCGTTTTTGTCAATGCAGCCCGAACAACCTAAAACGTATATATCTAATAAAACAGACATATCTTTCACTGCCTCTTGATTTTGTAAGGGGAGAATTAACCGAGTACTTATAACAGATGACGCGTACAGTGTTCTCTCATTTAAATGTTACCTCATGTAAGGGTATTTGCCCTGGTTTTTTAGGATAACACACTTAAATCTGGAATATTTAACATAACTGAGGCAAAATTCCCTGTGACGTCACCTGCTGTCCAGGGCGCCACCCTGCACATTCATGATGCATGACTCACTGAGCACTTAACCTTTCCCCTGTCTCAGACAATGCTGAGCTCATTCTCTCCTCAGGCCACAGCATTCCTAGACCCATCATGTCTACCATGTTTGGGCTCCTACCATGTTTGCTCATAATGGGCCCAGGATGATTTTAATCCAACCGCTGATGTCCCAGATATCAACCCTGATGCTACACTCCTGCTAGGGCCCAGGATATCTGTGAAGGCCCGGGCCGCCTCTGGTTTGTGTCAGGCTCGCTCAGCCACTTAACGATGACCCCGCGAGCCGCTTTCTACCTCCTGGCTACCCAGTGCCAGAACAGCGCTGCTGAATTGGAGCAAATCAAGCAACAAATGTTCCCTGTTTTTTTGCCTTGCCATTTGATAAGCAGTGCACATTGGAAGATACATCTGAAACATCTAGATAAGTGAGTTCTGTAAAATGTGAGTGCCAAGTCCAGGTTTTGACCTTTAGCAAGTTCCTAGTTTGTTGCCAAGTTACAACCTATTCTGTCAAACACTTACAGGACACGCTCATGTTTCTTTCCCCTTGTCTCCTTGCTCACTGACAGAGCACTGCTGTGGCAACAGATGAAGGTCTTTGGCTGCTTGTGTGGTTTTCCTGGTGGGCCTGGGACATGTAGTTCATTTGACTTATCGGTTCAAAGCATTATGCTAGCCAAGTAAAGCAGTTAATCATATGTTACCCATCAGCTTTTATAGAAACTCTTAGATTCATGTCTTCTTCAAAATCAAAAAAAAAAGGTTAACAACTTTAGATTTTACTTTTTTGGTGAGAACAGCTATTGGGTTAGACCATATGAAAATGTCATTTTTATCAGTCAAAAATTGTAGAATAACAGTATTTAAAATGACTCAACCTGATAAAGTCTTATCAAAGTGGTATCTCAATGCATTCTTTTTTTTTTAAAGATTTTTACTTATTTATTTGATACAGAGAGACACAGCGAGAGAGGGAACACAAGCAGGGGGGGGTGGGAGAGGGAGAAGCAGGCTTCCCACCGAGCAGGGAGCCCGATGCGGGGCTCGATCCCAGGACCCTGGGACCGTGACCTAAGCCGAAGGCAGACGCTTAACGACTGAGCCACCCAGGCGCCCCTCTCAATGCATCCTTGTTGTAGGATCAAATCATTTCTGAATAAAAGTATTTCCAAAATTATAAGATCTAAGTAAGGATGTAGTGTGGTTCCATGGAATGGTCTTGCTTTGACCACTTGTTACTTTGTGATTACAGAATAATTTGAATATTTTGTATATATTAGTAAAAAACTTTTTTGTCTGTATTGGGCTATGATATATAATATTTCTACTTCCAAAGATAAATTCTTTTGGTAAATAAATGGCTAATGAAACGCAACTAAAATGTGCTCTTTAAGCTCATAAACTTATTAAGTTGTTAAACACAGGAAAAAGATATCTGGTTATAGAATTCTTGGGTTCCATATGGTAATCAGTTAACATTTTGTATTGATGCTAAAGAAATGAAATGAGTGTTGCTTCAGAATTTGCCACAGCAAAATAGCAGCCTTGACATAGGGACAGAGGAAGCAAAATCAAGGAGGCAGAAGAAGAAATTGACTGGAAGGCACTTCATACCCTGTATTATTCAGTAGCATATGCAGGCAGGCTACCACCCATCTGAATTGATCCAACAAATACCAATAAAGTGTTGGGTCCTTGACGGCTTTGAAATCGGAGAGCCTGGATTTCAGCCTAGGTCCAATTCTTGCACTGAGGCCTTGGGAAAATTACTGCATCTTTCTGAACCTCAGCTTTTTAATCTATAAAACCAGAATATAGCATTACGTAGCCCATGGGGACTTGCCATGGTTAAGTGGGATAATGGATGTAAAATGCTTAGCTTGGGACATAGAATTTAGGAAGCTCTCCAGATATATTACACTATTGTTATTTTGTTCCAAGCGTGCACTAGGCAATCAGGATACAAACGTGAATAGAGGAGTCTCTCCTCTCACGTACTGAGCAGTGGTGCTGAGATTAGGACTTTAACTGCAATAAAATAATGGGTAAAATAATAAGTTTCATGATATTCATATCCCAGATGATCCGAATAAGACAGCATAAGAGCAACACATCGAGAAAGCACCTAGGATAACAACGTAGTCATTCGCCAAGTGCTAATGAGCCGCTCTTTCTCCCTTCTACCGGTCTCATGCCCTCCTTCCCGTCCGTAGCTGGAGTCAGCAGTTTGTAGCATGGAGGGGAAACATGGAACTTGGTGGACTTGGAGGATTTGGAGAGAGGGACATTTTTCCGATTACTAACACAGGAGGCATTAAACTATAATCACAATCGCCAGATTCACCTCTAGAAGAGAAACATCCCAGGTACACCAAGTGACATCTGATAAATGCCCAACCACGGAGCCAGAGGCTAGGGAACCTGGGACTGCATCCTCCATGCATTTCCTTGTAAGATCAGAGGGGCAGATGGCCAAACTTCTGTTAGAGATAGATCACTGTATTTTCAAAAGTGTACTCTGAAAGGCCAGCCAAGTGGTACAACGCATTATCTCCTAGACTAGCGACAGTTTGGGATAAAGGGAACAACTTAGTAGGAGACTGGCTGTCATGACTCCAGCCTCACCCCCTCCTCCTGCCCTCATGTCACTCCTCTCTATCTGCAATGGCCTCCTGGCCGTTCACTAGACACACTCTGCCCACTGCCGCCTCAGGGACTTTGAACTTGCTGTACTCTCCTCCTGGAATGTTCTTGACCTCGAATACGCCCAAGGCTTGCTTTTCTTACCTCCTCCAGGTCCTTTTTTAAGACCTGATCTCCCCATGGCATTCTCTATTGCCCTTCTTGCTTTATTTTTTTCCCTTAACAGTGATACCATCTATCATACCACATATCTTGCTTCTTTATCTTGTTTACTGTTTGCCTCCTTTGACTGAATGTAAACTCCATAGGGGCACTGATTTTGTTGTGTTTGGTTTCGTTTACTGTTATATCACCACAGCCTAGAACCGTGCTCAGCATATAAAAACAGTCCCTGATTATTTTTGAATGAAAAAATAAAAGCCAGATAATACTAACACAGGAACACGGTTCCGAATACCAGCATTGTGAACTCCAAGTGATGGTGGTAGTAGGAAGAGCAATGCACTGGTCAGATGGGTCTAGTTAGAGGATTGGCCAGTAGGAGAGGAAGAAGAACTTTCTTTTTCCGGCTGATCCCATCAACGTGTGCCCAGAAGTAGTACCTGGCCCAACCTCTGGCTCCTTTGGAATGCCCAAACTTGTCTTGTCATGCCTCCCAGTGGTGGCAGAAGCAGCGGGGTGCTTCATACCCCTCAGTTTTGAACCCAGATCTTCTGTGTCCTTCTTCTTCCCCTTTGTTCCTAACCCCAAACATAAACCATTCCTGCAGCTTCTCTCTCTGGGTTACTTCAGAATTTCTCTTTTGCTCTTTAGTCCGTGCAACCAATTTTTAGAGTAAAGTCCTCTTCTGAAACACCGAGTGTGATTTCTGTATTTGTCACGCCACTATACTTCAACAGTATAAAGACTTACACACTTTGCCTATAAAATAAGGTCATTTTGGGCTCTAAGCATCCAATATCTAGACCTGGGGTTGGCAACCTCTTCTTAAGGGGCCAGACTGTAAATGTTTCAGGTTTTGTGGGTCATGCATCTTCGTTGCAACTACTCCAGTCTGCCTGTAGCGTGAAAGCAGCCACAGACAACATTGTAATTTTAATGGCTGTGTTCCAATAAAACTTTATTTAGAAAAACAAGTGGCCAGACTTAGCTTTTCTTTGATGACACTATGTAGACATTCCTCAGAATTGTAAGCAACAACAACAACAACAAAAAAACCACAACAAAAACACAACTGCTCCCAAGATTGGTTTTGAAAGATTGAGGTTGAAACTCTAATTGCTTTGAAACAGTAAGAATATCAGCATAAGACTCCAATATATATGCAGAAAAGCAAAAGTGGGCAGAATATCCATGCCTCAAAATTCAGGTCAAGATGAAAATAACTACAACCACTGGCAAAGCAGTGCAAGGCCAGAGGGACTTCCTGATCTAAACCCAGTTTACATTGCCCTACTCACTCTGCCTTGACCTCAGGAATGAGTCAGGAAGTGTAGCCTGCACAGGAAGCCTGCACCAAACAGGGTATCAGGGCTGCTTTATTCCTCTTTGAAATAGAAAGTGCTTTATTCATTCATTCATTCATTCATTCATTCATTCATTCATTCATTCTATTATAGTCACTTCCTCTCCCCTTGTTAGGACTTTTCTGGGAAGGAATAAGACTGGTACAATAATGGCCAACATTCATACTTGGAAGGCTTTTATGGCCCACGACATTGACTGACATTAAACCAGTGTAATCTCAGGTGACGAGAAACAGCTGAGAGGTGGAAACATATGAACTATGTGGATAAATGACCCACAGGCCCATGAAACATTCAGCCATTTCAGTAAAGGGCTGTTTTCTCTTGAGAAATACTGAAAAGTAGTTGTAGTGAGACATCAAGTGAAGGTGTTACCATGCAAGCTAAGAATGATTAGTTTGTGTTAGAAACACTGATTAGAAGACATCAGCCTTTGGTGACCATGAAAGTTCTAATACTGAATCGCTGAAGAACTTTCCAAAAAGATTTATAGGAATAATCAACAACGCAACTCTGGGATAAGTGTTTGTCTTCCAGGATACAAGGAAAGATGATCATTGGAAAACAAAACTGCCATAAAAATTGCCCTTCCCAGAATTCTCCAGGCAAAACTTTCAAGAGTGTGGGACAAGTATTATAGTACTTGCCTCTGGGACTATTAAAAAAATAAAAAATTTAAAAATACATAAAGAATCATAACTACAAATACAGAGTTATTCCAGGGTGCTGGGCCGTTCCAGGCGTTGTACATTTAATAAGTTATTCTCGTCTCAATTTTACAGGTAAGGAAACTGAGGTGCAGACAAGCATAGAGAGTAAGTGGACTCAAGTCCCGTGACTACAAAGCACCGAAGCTACACTTGAAGTAGACAGCCCACCTGGGTAATCTCCCTTTCTTGAAGTGGACTGTGCCACAGAACACAACCTAATCACCAGAATTAAATCCATCATATTCACGACCTCAGAGACTGTACATGGGGGAAGGGAGGAAATTTGGGGAGTCATTTTATTTTAAAGATTTTATTTATTTATTTATTTGAGAGAAAGAGAGTGTGTGAGCATGATCGGGGGAGGGGCAGAGGGCGAGGGACAAGGAGACTCCCCGTGAAGTCCAGTGCGGGGCTCGATCCCAGGACCCTGAGATCATGACCTGAGCTGAAGTCAGATGCTTAACCACCTAATCAACTGAAGCACCCAGGCGTCCCTGGGGAGTCATTTTAGAATTCTGGTTCCCTTGGTAACCTTGCCTGTTGTGATGAGAAAAGTTAAATAGGGATGTTTTTTGCAAGAATTCAGGTGAAAGGTGATGGGTATCTGGGACTGGGGGGTAACAGTGGAGGTGGTGAAATATGGTCGAATTTTGAAAGAACATGAAAGTAGAAGTGATAGGCTTTTGCTGACCAACTAGATGTTGAATATAAATGAGTCTGTGGAGTTGAGAAGAGCTGCATGGATCTTGGGCTCAGGGACTAGAGAAATGGAATTGCTCTATGTTGAGACAAGGCGCACTAAGGGAGGAATAGGTTTGGCAGGACTTTGGGGAGATGTTGCTTTGAGATGCCAGTAACATCCAAATGGAGATGCCTACTCAAATACACATGTAGAATTTCGGAAAGAGGTCTGGTCTGACGATTGGGGCACTGTCAGGGTACAGATAGTGTTTAAGGCCATGGGGGTGTGTGAAATCACCCAGTGGAATGAAGGAAGAAGGAAGGAAGAAGTTCCGGAATGGAGCCCTGGTGGGTTGAAGGTTAGAAGTCAGACATGAAGAGGAACTTCTTAAGGAGAATGGAGGGGGCATGTGGTGAGGTAGAAGGAACACCAGAAGTAGAAACCCAGGGGGAGGCGGTAAAGAAGAAAGACTAACTGACAGGACAGTGAGACACAAATGGAGACCTGGGCTTTGGATTTAGTAACACACAGGTGAGGGAACTTGAGGAGAACTGAGCTGTTTCAGTGGCCGGCGGGGGCAAGCCTTATTCCAGGGGGTTTAAGAGAGAACAGGGAGAGGAACTGTAGACAGAGATAAGTTCTTTGAGGAGTTTCGTGGTAAAGAGAGCAGGGAGAAGGACTGGGAGATTGGCAGGGATGCGGGATCCAGGGAGGATTCTCCTCTCCGCCCCTCTGCCTCTTTTCCTTTCCTTTCGTGAGAGGTCACCGCACCATTAGATAGAGAGGAGAAAATGATGATGCAGAGGGCAGGAGAGAAAGCTGGAGCCCTATTTCTGTGCAAAGCAAAAGGGGTGGAATCAGTGCCCACAGGAGGATCTGGCTTCCAGCAGGTGCCCAAAAAGCTCACCTAGCGCCCCGGAGGGGCAAATGCAGGTGAGTGCTCAGAGGGGCTGGTGGGAATGGAGGATAGTCTCTTCTGAGGGCCTCTCTTTTGTCATTAAAAGACAAAGCCAGCTTGTCAGCTGAGGGGATGCTGGGGGCTTGGGGAAGGGAGACACATGACAGAGTCCACCAGCAGCGTCAGTAAGGAAGCGGGGTGGGGGGGGCGGGATGGCCAGGCCTCACGAGACGCCACTGATACTGGGTTCTAGATTTTCTTTTCAGTACAGTCAAGCCACTTTCATCTTCAGAAAATCACTACCATGTAGATTAATTTTCCCTCCTACAGATTTAACAACAAAGATTTGAGTCATCAGGGCGCCTGGGTGGCTCAGTCGTTGTGTCTGCCTTCGGCTCAGGTCATGATCCCAAGGTCCTGGGATCGAGCCCCACATCGGGCTCCCTGCTCCGCGGGAAGCCTGCTTCTCCCTCTCCCGCTCCCCCTGCTTGTGTTCCCTCTCTTGCTGTGTCTCTCTCTGTCAAGTAAATAAAATCTTAAAAAAAAAAAAAAGATTTGAGTCATCAAATACAGACACCATGAAGTTATTTTGTTTGCTTTTATCTACTAATTGTATTTTGTTTTTCTAGCCATTAGTTATTTCAAATCCTACTTTCCTGGGTCAACTTTTGCAGGTCTAATGTTTACCATGTATTTTAAAAGGTTGCTCTTTTTATTTTCTGTTGACTGTTTCTACTACCTTTTCACATTATTAGTCGAATAAAATATGACAATTTATATGGGCTTTTAATGAAAAAATTGAGAGTAATTCCCCTAAGATGTTTCTGACCTGCTCTACTGTCTCAGATTTGTATCTTAAATATTTCAAATTTGATTCCTCCCCATTCTTAATCACGTTAGATGCCAAGCCAAAGCAGGTACTGGGCCCAAAATGCCTTTCTCATAAAAAGCACATCATCGAAACACCATGCTGTGCAATAAATTTAGGTGGTTAGGAAAGGAAGTGAGAAGAGGGGAAGGAGAGTTATATGATCAGATTCTTCAGAGATCAGAGCTGGCTTGACAGCTATTTTCTTTTGTTAGCAAATTAAATCTTTTCAGTGTAATGAAAAGAAAGCAACGATAAAATATATGATATGTCTACATAGAGCGCCCCCCCCGGCATTTCTTTCTTTTGGAATTCTCAATTCAACTTAGGTAATTTCCCTTCCCCTTCCTTGTGTTAGGAAGGAGTTTCCTCCTCGTCCCAGGAAGATGAGTCTTGATAATCTAGTTCAAAAGAAAATCCAGACCCCAACATTCATTCCCCATGCCCGTGATTAGATTAGAATGGACGAGTGACACAAATCTGGCCAATGAGATGTGAGGGAAAGTCTGCCTTGGGCCGAGGGACTTCTGGAAAAGCTCTCCCTCCCTGAGAGAACAGGTTATGAATGAGGAACAACATCATCTTCTGCCCTGCGAAATAGCTGTGTGAGCAAATGATGTGCTTCTGTGGCACCCATACTTGACCCTGAGAGGACAAGCTTGAGAACATAAGCCGACAGTCTGAGGAGGGGTGCAGCCGAACAGATGAAAGGTGCCAGGCCCTTGAGGATGTTGTTGGATCACTGCATCAACAAACTCTAGAACTGCCTCACTTCTATGCTTCCAGTGATGTAAGAGGCTAATAATAGGACAATAGTTAACACTCTATAGTTCACATTTAAAAAAAAAAAAGATTTTGAGAGAAAGCCAGAATGAGTTGGCGGGGGGGCAGGGGGCAGATGGAGAGGGAGAAGCAGGCTCCCCGCTGAGCAGGGAGACAGCTGGAGGTGGGGCTCCATTCCAGGACCCTGAGATCACGACCTGAGCCACCGAGGCGCCCGGTAACACTTTATAGTTTAAACAACTTTTGGGCAGGTACTCTGTTACTTGCAGCCAGAAACATTGTTTTGACACAGTCCTCCTACAGAATCTGGAGCCGTAATAGTTGAGGACGAAACAGGAAGGTGAACTGCATGCCTGGGAGGCCATTCTGGTGGCTCCACTATTGGAAGGATTATATGCGGATCCATTAATTATTAATCCTTTATGCCTAGTTGGTTTCTGTACAGACTTCCCGGGACAGCATTTATCATTGCCCTTTAGTGCTTCCATAGCACTTTGATCATTTACTAGAAGGACACTTAGCCCTTTTTACTATAGTTAATGTTTATGTTTCTTTTAATATTGGGAATTGTTTGAGGATAAGGGCTGTGTCTATCATTTTTATATCTCTCGTGGGTAACAAAGTGCCTGGCATGTAGAAAATGTTCCATAAATATTCGCTGAATTGGGGAATTACACCATCTTTTGACAGGTATGTGCTAGGTGCACAATGGAGAAGGCCTCTCCGAGTCCTGCCTCCTGATCCCTGAAGCATATGCAGCAGAACAAAGGAATTAGTTCAGAGGAACTGGTGTAGATTAGCTCTCGTGGGCAAGACAGAGCCCTGAGAGCACGAGAAAGTTCTCCACTTGGACTGTGTAGACGGTTGTTCAAGGAGTCATCCTCGTCGGTGCTCCTTCCCTCACTTTTCACTTCTTTGCTCTCCGCCACACACTGTTTACCTCCAAAGTACATCCTGTTTTATCTCTCTTTTTTTTACATTTCCAATACTATCACCCTGTCCAATCTGCCATCATCTCTCACAAATACCCTCCACCTGCCTCTGTTATGTATGAATGAGTCAGAGACATGGTTTAAAAATGGAATTGAGATCATCCACATTCATGCTTGGGATAAAAAGAAACTCCTTTCTGTGTCCCTCTGCCTTCTCTATCACCCTTAATTTTGTCCCAGCATTATTCCTGTCTGAAATGACTCAGGTGCTTGCCTCTTCCTTGCCTGCCCCATGGATGGTAAAGGTCCATGGGAACAGGCACCTCATCTCTACTGTTTAGGGCCAGCTCCCCTAGACCCACAACAACACCTGACACAGAGGTGACTGTTCCAGACGTGCTGGTGAGCTAACAAATCCTGAATCTGGCCACCACAGGACCACAGCTCTAAAGAGGCTGTAAGTCTTATAGTACAAGTTTCCTGCCTGAAATAAAAGGAAAATAACAGGGGAATAGAGCCATCCGTGAAACTCATGGACCTGAGCTTGAGCAGGTCAGGCTTTAAAAAAAACTGAGGAAAATAAGAAGAGGGGGTCTCAGCCCCACAGGGATGGTGTTAAGGTCACTGGGGCCACACAACCGGTTTTGGAGGACCCAGTGTGAGGTCAGGGAAGGGGTATGTGGTAGTCCCCTCCTGATAGCCCCTACTGCTCCCTCTTCCTTTGTTATACAATCTGAGCCACCCTGGTCCTCACGGTGTCAGGAACAAAGTTCCCGCAGGCTTTGGCTCTGCCTGGAATTACCGAGCTTCTTGGGCCTTGGATGCTGAAATATGTTTCTCAAGCTCCCGAGTCTACTTGCTTCCCCAGTGAACGAAATAATGAAGAAATGTGCACATAAATGTATATGGGTAACTAAAGTCAATGGTTTATCATTAAGTTTTAAAAACTTCCTAGGAAGTTAGAATTTTGAAGTAAAATATAAAGTTGAAAACACAGTACTTGGGGCGCCTGGGTGGCTCAGATGGGTAGGCGTCTGCCTTCGGCTCAGGTCATGATCCCAGGGTCCTGGGATCGAGTCCCACATCAGGCTCCCTGCTCCTTGGGAGCCTGCTTCTCCCTCTGCCTCTCTCTCTCTCTCTCTCTGTCTCTCATGAATAAAAAAAAAAAAAAAAAAAAAGTTTAAAAGAAAACACAGTACTTGGCAAAAATAAAACAGCTAACTCAGAAGTTCTGATTTTGTAGTTTTAGTTTACTCTCAGATTGAGACACACCCTCCTTTGGAGGTCATAATGGAGCTATGAAGACTAAAGGTAAAAATATTTACAAGATAATTGGTTTACAACAATGAAAGGGTTAGCATCAAACCATAAAGCCGTGATTAATCATTCACTTACAAAAATTCCCACCAAAGCATTTCTTTAAAACAGCTATGGATGGAAATCAGCAGACTCAGGAAAGGCTAAAAGTCAAAAGGTTTGGATTTCCAAGTTCTAGGACTTACTCACAAAGCCCTAAACTTCTATGCCTCAGTTTCTTCAGTGTAACAAGTAAAGATATTAATACCTTAATGGGTTGTTCTGTGAAGTTCAAATAAAATAATATAATATGCATTAAAAACAAAGTAGGTGTAACTGAGCGCAAGGAGCAAATCTGGACCTGAGCTGGAAGTCACTGCCTGTCTACAGCTTTATATAGGAATGGAGGCAAAAGCAGCAGGAACTTTTCTTCAGGACACTTGGCATCCAGGGATTAGCAGCCATGAAATTATAATATAGGCAGATACATGGGAAATTGTAACTTTATGCTAACATGGCCACATGAATTTATACTTGATCAAAACCAGCACAATGATTTGGAGTTTAAGAGCACCAGCTCTAGAGTCACATTGCCTGAGTGTGAATCTCAGCTCTGCGGAGCTTTGAGCAAGTTCCTTAACTTCTTGGGTAGCCAGCTTCTAGGACGATCCCCGGAGCTCTCTGCGGCCAGCACTGATGCCCTTGCGTCATGCCCTTTCACATTGTATCAGGGCTGGCTTGGGCAAGCAATAGAATACAGCAAAGTGATGGCGTATCGCTTCTGAGGCTAGGTCACAAAAGGCTCTGTGGCTTCCCACTTGGTTGCTCTCTTGGATCCTTCTTTCCACCCCATGGACAGGCCCACATGGTGAGGAACCAAAATGTCTAGCTAACAGCCACGTGATGGAGCTTGGACGTGGATCCACCAGCCCTGGTCAAGCTTTCAGATGACACCTTGTTTAAGACCTCATGAGGGACCTGGAGCTAGAACCTCCCAGCTAAGCCACCGCCGAATTCCTGACGCACAGAAGTTGTGAGATAACAAATGTTCGTCGTTTTAAGTGTTGGGGTCATTCATTATGCAGTGATAAATCACTGAAGCACCCTCTCAAAGTAAAATTTACATTTCTGTAAAAATGGAGACGATAACAGAACCTCTCTCAAAGGGTTGCCCTAAGGATCAAACGAGAAGTACGTTAAAAGCCCTCAGCCCAATACCTGGCACAGAGAGAACACATGTTAACTATTATTACAGGTCCGCATGCCTTCTCTTCCGTAAGTGAGGTGGTCCTGCATGTGTTTACAGTCACGTTTCCCATGGCGTCAGCACTTCGTTAAGTACATTGATCCAGCTCTAGTTAGTCATTTTACATTGTCTTTCTCTATCCATCGACTGGGCAAACAGTCTTCCCTTTTCCTCTCTGATCACTTTTGGGATGAGAGGCAAGATGTGTATGAGAGAAATTTAAGGGACATACTGTGGCTAAGGAACCACAAGCGCTGACCTGAAAAAGACCAACCCACTGACCTCATGAACACTTGACAAAGGTTGACAATAGTTAGCTGAGCTGGCTGAAGTCAACTCAGGCTTTTACGGAACTCACTGTTTAGAAATTGTCCTCTGAAATATACAAAGCTTTCGTTCAGGTTCATTTATGGGCTTTTAAACCTGGAACAGATCCTGGACTTCCTCGGACAAACTTCACAGTTGTTATCTTTTCTTTCTCTGATTATTCCTGTCTCCTTCACATTTGGGTTTCCTTTTATTACTGATGGATGGGTGAGCAGTCAAATTTCCTATGCACTGAAAGAAGATATGGAAGAAATTCACTGCTAAAGCAGTGAAAAGAACAAAAGAAGAACAGGTATGTTTCTATCCCACAATAAAACTCAATAATAAAACTACTTGACAAATATTTCAAAAGCATAGCCTATAATATAATGTGAAAGGGGAAGTAAAGGGATCACATATTGAGTCAGAGGTTTTATTACCAGTAAGCCATGAGGATTTCTATACTTCCATTGAGAGTAAAGTACATTTATCTATTTTACTGATGACTCTGGGAAACTGAATGTTTAAATGTAATATCCTTCTATAATAGAGTATCTGAAGGGTTTATAATAAAAATACAGTCTTTTATTATATACACAGAAGGAGGTGAACTTTTAATTTTGCTGGACGAAATGCATAATTCCTGACCTCAGGAGTTTTTATTCTAAAAAAAATACAGTAGTATTAAGCTCATGCCTCTCTGCCTCTCTCTCTCTTTCTCTTCTGGGTGTGTTTAGTTCTGCTAAAGTCAGTGTTTCATATGGAAACACTTAACCTTCTCTTGTCGACAACCTCTCAGGGGATGAACTTGGTTTTGCTCATTTTGTCCTCCTTTTGGCTGTTTATTTCTTAGCTTTCCACATGATCTAGGACTTTGTTTTTCTATCAAAATCTTCTTCCCTCCCCTTCCCTTCTTGTCTTCCCTCCTTTTCTTTCTATTCATCTTTCCTCTCTCCCACCTCCTACCTTCTTTCCTTCCTAGTACTTTTTTTTTTTTTTAACTTTAAACCTAGATTGACAATATGGAGAACATTTCTTGGGTGGTGACTCTGGATTCTTTGTAAGAATGCTGTCCTTCATTGTGGCACAGCCCAGGAACGAGATTGTTGATTTAGTGAAAATGCCACATTCCTGGGCTTTCATTTATGATAAAGCAGCAGTTGAAACAAGATGATTTTTCTTTTCTCCTGAAATATATGTGTGTGTGTATGTGTGTGTGTGTGTGTGTGTGTGTGTATATATATATATATATATATATATATACCAATTAAGAAATATGAGAAGAGAAATAACTTGGGTGTTGTTTCTTAAGTGTAAATAAAGCATACAATGAAACCACATATCCACCCAGTTGCCCAAGAGGCATCCTTAGCCACCCTCCCCTTCCTTTTACGAAGTCTAATTGTTCACATTTTTGCGTAGCTTGATAGCCTTCAAATTCTGCTCTGCACCATCAGTCTTCTGGGACACTTCCCTGTTTCCCCTCTGGCCTTGCTCCACTCAACCCACATTCCCACTGTCAGGCCCAACAGTCCAGGCATGTGCAAGATTCTCCAGTAGTTCTCATCATCTGCAGGTTAAAATCAACTCCTTTTGCTTCTGCCCACCCTGCTCTTCTGCTAGGAGTCCTTTTATGATCCAACTGAGGATGCGATCTTGTGTCTCTGTGACTCATTAGGCGTTTATATTTTCTGGAAAACCTTATCTCCAGACACTGATATTAACTATTTGAGCATCCCTACAGAAGAAACTTCTCCTGAGAAGACTTCCTTGACATTCCCAGAAGTAATCCTTCTAATCCACAGGGAAGTTTGCTCAAGTCTCTCTAAATTATTTTAATGAATCATAATGCTTTGATGGAGACACATGAATCTCTGGAGAAGTCCCATCAAAAGACTGTTCTTGAAATATTTGTCCAAATTTCATATGGGGAAGAGACTAGGTGTGGTTTAAGGGAAATGACAAGGCAGCCCCTCCCCAGTCTGCATGCCCCACCCAGCAAAGCAAAATCCCCCATAGTTAACTTGACCAAATCCCCTAGATGGCAGTTGCATGACCCCCCAGGCCCCTAGGCCATTTCACTGCCTATTTCAAGTGGTTTATCAAAGTTCAGTGTTCCTTCCACTGTCCTTAAGGAAAGTGCTGATAATTAACAGTTTTACACCCATGCTTCCAGTGATGCTGTGGTGCCTCAGTGATGTTCTGGAGACAAATGGGCTATCCAGGTTACTTTGATTTTTTTGCATATTTGTCTCCTAGTAGATATAAACCTCTTGAGGTCAGAGAGCTTTATAAATTTTAATCTTTGTATTTGCAGCAAGTAGCACAATGCCTGGGACATAATGTCAGCCATGTGAATATTTATTGATTGTATGGATGACCCATTTTTTTTTTTTGGTAAGATTTTATTTATTTGAGAGAGAGAGAGAGAGAGATCACGAGCAGGGGCGGGGAGCAGAGGTAGAAGAAGACTCCCCACTAAGCAGGGAACCTGATGCAGGACTCGATCCCAGGACCCTGAGGTCATGACCTGAGCCGAAGGCAGATGCTTAACCAACTGAGCCACCCAGGTGCCCCTGAATGACCCATTCTTACAACTAAGCTTTGTGTGTGTGGTTGTTTAAATATACAAAGTATCACTTTATGAAAACAGTTATATTTTAACACAAAGGCAAACGTAAGGGAACTGATGATTGCCATTGGATTATCTCAAGTGGTGGTAACCATTGCTTTCTTAACTAAAAGTCATTATCAATAGATCAGCACACTCAGGTATTTAACCTTTGGTACTTTTGCCCTGGCCCTGAAATTGCCAGGCAAACAGTTCTTGACAGCTTCACAAACTAATTCTGAACTGTCCCCTTGAAATCTGGAGAAGACCCCGCAGTGTGTGAGCACTGTCTACACATTTCCTGGTTGACTAGACCATCCAGAGAGAATGCTTCAGTTGGCTGACTAGAATGTGTAATACTGAAACGAAAGTAAATATTTACTTAAAAGGAAAGTAAGGCCAGAAGAAACCCAAACTAGATGTTCTCACTTGTTTGCATCCAATAAAGTGTATCCCATTACATGAACGTTTTATAGTAAGAGCTAGAGTTGAACTGTCAGGCAAGCTGAAAATATGAAGGCGGCTTTAAATGAAAGAATCCACCAAACATCACTGATCCCACCCCGCTCTGAATATTACCATGTACACCAGCTTTATGATTTACTATGACATATTTCTATAAATGGTCAAGTAGTTTTTTCTCTGCACCTTAACTCTCTGATTAATGCATTTTCATCGTCCCGGAAGGAAAAGAACCTCGGTTCCCCATGTAGTCTTTTCTCAAAACTGTATTTTGGGGATGTTCCTTCTCTTAATTTTTTCCCTCCTTTTATGACATCCCTACTACTGCTTGAAGCCTTTAAACACCACATCTTTTCCTTTGAAGGTCCCAACTACAAAGGTTTTTTTTTCTTTAATTTAAATCATATTAAATTTAAACATTTAAACTTGAATTTAATAAAAAGAAATCCTAAGACTTCTCCTTGATTGCGGGAAGTAGGCATTTATGATACAAGGCTCTCGCAGCCTGCACACTGGAGACCCCACCAGGGACATCTAGCCACTCCCTAGAAGAAGCAACAACTCCAGGGAAGCTTCAGCTACAACCTGGTGCACGGGTCCAAGCCCCCAGCAAGATCCTTAGTTCTCCGTGTGCTTAGTGTGGTAAGACAGAACCCGGTCCTGGTCTCCAATTGCCTTATCTTTTGCAAATGGTTCAAACTTACTGTCTTCGTTCAGCAGAACCACGGGCACGGTGATGACGGTGACGAGCGCAGCGAGCCCCAGCAGTCCCAGGAGCACCTTCCACGGCGTCTGCAAGCCGGTCAGATCGTATCCAGTTAGAGCGAGCCCTCTGGCCCCAGTCTGGCAGAGGCAGAGTGTCGGGGCCCGCGCTGCACCCTAGGCGGCGGGATGTGCCCATGGGCGAACATCCGGAAGAGGGGCACAGTGGGCTGAGAGGGTTTGGAGTGCGGAGGTTGCAAGAGCGGTTGCCCTTGAACTTGTGGCATCAGAGCACATTAGCGTTTGCTTCTCTACGGCCTCCTGCACGTCAGAAGCCGAGCGAGGGAGAAGCCAAGTGAGGGTTCGAACTTGCGTTTTATGGGTGGCTCTCTGCGTCCTCCCAGGCTTCGCGCCTGGTACTAGCAGAAACCCCGGGGGGCCGAGCCCCAGGCGGGGGCTCTGGGACGGCCCTTCACCTGTCACAGGGTGGCCCTGGAGCTTCCGCCGAATAGGAGCCCGTGGTCCCGTTCCTCGAGCTTCGGGGTCAATTTGGGGGAGAGTCTGGTGAAGAAGCACCTACAACGCGACCCTGGGGTTAGGGAAAGGCGCTACTCACTCACCTTCATCGTCGGTGTGGGCCCGGAACTGAGTGTTCGGAGCAGGAGCGCAGGCAGAAGTCAGGCGAGCCGCGGAGACGGGCGTCCAGCTCCACCGCTCGGGGCCGCGGAGTCACTCTGCGCTCCCAAGTTTCTGCCACGAGTTAAACATTAGTGAACGCTCAGACCGTTCGGTATAAAGGCCGCGGGCAGGCTGCGGGCGAACGCGCGCCGGGCGCCCGGCACTGGCATCCCGGCCGGAGGGCGCCCGAGAGGCGCCTCCCCCGTGTGCAGGGCGCTGGGCGGCAGTCGGGGCGCGCAGGGTGCAGGGCCCCCGGGACGCTCGGGCGGGGTTGCGAGAGCCGCGGCCGGGGTGAACCTGCGTCTGGCACCCGGCGCGCACACTGTAGTCCGCCGTAGCGGAAAGGGACCTTGGCTCTCGGCTCCCATGGGGTCTGCAAACTCAACGGCTTACTGCTGGCAGCCCAACTAAAACCCAGGCCCTTGTTTTTTTTGCTAGTGAAAGTCTGTTGGGAAGTAGTGGGGTGTTTAAAGCTTCTGGAAGGCAAAGGGAGAGAAAAGGTGATTGTGTCTTTGTGAATGGCTCTTAAAGGCTAAGTATCTGAATTCACCCTCCGCAGGGAATTTCCAGCTTGTCTTGCAGGCTTACCTTCTCATCAAGATGCCAAAAATAACAAAAACACTTATGTGGAACATACTTTTTCCCGGGAGCTGCTCTAAGCATTTATTGTGTTTATTTTAGAGGGAGAAAGTCCAGGCACAGAAGGGTTAAGTTACTTGTGCAAGTCGCTCAGCTAGGAGGTCCTGGAGCCTGAAATCAGAATCCATGTTCTTAACCATCGCTTCACACGGCTTCTCATCTTTCAGTCTTGCAAAGAGAGTTTAGGAAGGGGAAAAAGGTTGGATGTGGCTTCTCCCTTCCTCCAGCTCCCCGCTGTGCCCTGTAGGTTCATTCCTTTCTCCCTCCTTTCCTGCCCAGTAGGTTCCTTTCATCCTTCCTTTCTCCCATCCTCTGTGGCATTTATTACCATTTATTCTGCCCACTCCCCAAATATTTGAGTGGTTGCAAGGTGCCAGACCCTCTTCTGGTTGCTGGAGAGAGAGAAATGGGACAAGATGAGGTCTGTGCATTTGGCATTCAGTATAAAATGCTCTGGAATACTCTGGTAAACATTTGCCTTTAGGGTCTCTCTATACTTACTTCCTTTCCTGAGGATGAGTACTCCCACCCCCTTAAAGGCCTCTTCAGCTTGGGTTCACTGCAGCTGAAAAGCAAAGCCTCAGTGTCCATAGTTAGAGGTAAAAGATTAAACATGCAAAATCCTGTGGGATATTAACACATGGTTATGAATAAATTCAAGTTTTCATCCTTTATCTCAAGTGCTGACTTTGCTTCTAAACTCTTGACCACTGGTTGCTCTTGATAGCTACATATGCTCGCCCACACCCCCCTCCAGGGGCTCAAACTGAACTCTTCACCTGCTTTGTCAATTTCTCCCTGCCCTTCTCTGATCATCTCTGTCTGCATTAAAAGTGTTCCTGTTCACCCTTCACAAAAACTGAAAACTTCGCTCATCTCAGGTTTTCTTCTCCATTCTCCTACCATATTCACTTGGCCATCAGTTCCTCTCATACCTGCCTTTACAAGTGTCTCAAATCCATCCACTCCTCCCTTTCCCACCTGCTTAGAAGGTGAGTCAATAGGGCTACTGGAGCCTGTGAGCTGGGGCCGGGAAAAGAGGCATCCAACAGGACTACAGGAAATGGTGCCATGCTGGGGGCTCAGTGTTCGCCTCTGCTTTCACCGGTTTGTACACAAAGCAATGGGGGAGGGAAGCCACAAGTCACATCAGCCTTGGGGGGGGAAGGCAATACAGCTGAGCCCATGCTTAGCCTCCATGCCTGTACCAGGGCACTGTACATTCGGCAAGGGGAAGCTGGAGGGAGGTTGGCTGACATCCACGGGACAGATAATCTTGTTCTCTGGAGGGTATTCCATGAGACACAAATACCTTCCCACTCTTCCCACATCAAGATAGTCCTTCCCAAATCTCCCCTACCCCAACTTCTTTATCACCAGTCCTTCAGTCTTGTTCTTTTCCGAGTCCCTAGGGAACCAGCTGGCCAACACATTAGCTACCACCTACGAGTCAGTGTTGATCTTGTATCAGGCCGTCTGTCTTTCCAGACAAAATGGAAAAACAGCTGTAATAAAAGTTCTGTCCCTTAGGAAGATTTCTCCTCCTACCATATTTCAGGGTATCCCTGAGCGGGTCTGTGATGGGGAGGCATTCACTTGGGATTGGTGCCAGCTCACTTTGCATATATGGCTGGCTCTTCCTTCCTGTTGCCTGGCTCTCCAGAACTTTCTGTGGAGCTGCAGGTGTGTGCTGAGCGAGAGACATGGAAGCGTTGAGGAAGCTGTCATGAAGCCTAAGCTCTCTGCTCATGTGCTTTTCTTGTGCCTGCTCGACCATTTGGGCTCTTCGGCCATATCTTAAAAATACCATTTTCACTTCACAGGATGCCAGTCCTCCAGAAAAGACATGTTGGAGTCCTAATTCCCAGTATTTCAGAAAGTGACCTTATTTGGAAATAGGGTCTTTTCAGAAGTAATCAGGTTAAAGAGAAGTACTTAGGGTGGGCTCTAATCTAACGTGAAGACAGACATGCACACAAAGAAGATGAGGTAAAAAGACACCAGTTGATGATCATCTCCAAGTCAAGGAGAGAAACTCGGAACAGGTGCTGCTATCACAGGCTCAGGAGGGGCCAACCCTGCTGATCCCTTGATCTGGGACTTCCAGCCTCCAGAACTGTGAGACACAACATTACTGTTGTGTAAGCAGCCGGCTTGTGGTACTTTGGTACAGCAGTCTTAGGAGACTAATGTGCTTGGCATTCCCTGATCATGCTTTCTGTCTCTACCAGGACCCTCTGGAAAGTTGATTTTCATGTAGTGAATAATTGTTGACGGCTGTAGCCAAAGTCTAAGATGGGCCCAAAGTTTGGGGGGTATGTTACTACACATGGATAGATAATTAATAAATTGGCAAAGAGGGCATGCCTTGGTTCTAAAAATCCTAGGCATATACTCTGTGATTCTCTTCTTGGGGCTTGCCAGAGGCTTTGTACAGGATCTCTAGCTGCCACCGACATGGCTAATAACTATTGTGTCTGCTAGGTCATTAAGATCCAAATATCAGAGCAGCCTCAACTTGGGAGCCCTCTCTTGCTCCAGGCTCCATTCAAAATAGACAGGCTTAGAGGCTATTGAGCAAATGGGTTGGAAAAGCACATCCAGTTGTGGTATATTATTTCTCCAAAATCTGAAGAGTTCTGGCAAACATTGTTCCTCTTCGTGGTGGGCATACAAGGAATAGTGACTTATCTTTCACTTTAGAGGGGATAGGCTGACACACTCTAGACTACTGAATTCCTTGAAACTTTGCACAGTTTTCATGGGATTGACCCTCTACTCTGTGGCCATATTTGTCTTACTACAGCACTTAAGGAAATTGCTACTTATTGTACTTGAGGTCCAATTAACATAATGTTACCCATGTGATGGACCGGTGTGATGTTCCATGGGATATTAAGATGATCAAGGTCCGAGGAGACCATACTATGACAGAGAGCAAGAGAGTTGATATAACTCTGAAGTAAGATGGTAAAGCTACACTGCTGACCCTTCTAAATGAAGGCAAACTCTTTTGGACAGTCCTATTAATTAGATCAAGAAAAAAATATTCTTCAGGTTAATAGCACCCAGATAATAGGACTGTGTTGTTGGACCCAGTAAAATTACCACTCTGGAAACGGCAGCTGAGATTGATTATCATTTTCCAGAATTCATCTTACTTTTGCACTGGCTGAACAGGGAAATTTATTGAGTATAGGATAGAGAATCAGCATTCTTGCATTTTTTTGGGTTCTTAGGTAGTGACAGTAATCTCTACTCACCCAGGGATGTGGTATTACTTTTGATTTTACCATTTGGATGTGAAGGAGGGACAGTTCCAGGGGCTTCCACTTGGTCTTTCTTACTATAATGTCCCTTTATGAGCCAGGGAGTGCAGACTCTAGAAGCTGAAAAAGTAAGGAAAGGAATTCTCCCTTGGAGCCTCTAGAAGGAATGCACCTCTGATGATACCTTGACTTTAGCCCAGTAGGACCTCTTTCAGACTCCAGAACTGTAAGATGACACATTTGTGTTGGCTCAAGCCCCCGGCTTTGTAGTTACTTATTATAGCAGCAAGAGGAAACTAAGTCACCACTGGACCATAGTGGTGTTTTAACTCCATAAAAATGAGTATAAACCTAGAGCCAGTGTTTACTAACTCCTGGGAGGTCTGAGCATGTCCCTTTTAACAGGCCATTTTCAAAGTTAACTCTACGTCACGTGTCCTCCCAAGGACGACTTGGAAGAGGATGAGGTATTCAGCGAGGCAGCTCTGCAGGCTCCTTCCTCGAGATCTGGCCTTCATTTTATTTATTTATTTATTTTTATTTTATTATTTTTAAAGATTTTATTTATGTATTTGACAGAGAGAGAGAGACAGCGAAAGAGGGAACACAAGCAGGGGGAGTGGGAGAGGGAGAAGCAGGCTTCCTGCGGAGCAGGGAGCCCGATGCAGGGCTCGATCCGAGGACCCTGAGATCATGACCTGAGCTGAAGGCAGACGCTTAACCAACTGAGCCACCCAGGCGCCCCTCTGGCCTTCATTTTAAACATGGTGTTCTGGTCTGAGAATGCACTGGTTTGAGTCTGAAAACATGATGGGAGGCCATGAATTCCTATCGTGGCAACGTAAGGGAGATTTCTGCCCCAGACCTAGAATTTTTCTGACTGCTTAAATCCAGCCCTAGTTTAGAATGCTGCCCATCTCCTTCATTCTTAAGTACCTCATGATAAATGAACCACCATCATTGCGGGTGAAACGCTCTGGTTACCATGTTATCCCTGCGGCTGTTTATGGGAATAACCCCTTTTAAGAACCCTGAGTGTTGGGGGTGGGGTCACCTATAGAGAGCTATTGCCCTGCAAAGATGCAGCCAATGTCAGATTGCAGCACAGAGTAGATAAAAAGCAGAAGGAATAAATACTTTGGTCCCTTTCTCCTACTTCTCTACAATACCTTGCTGATATTGGCTGAACCCAACTAAAGGCAGAGGGCAAAGGAGCCTGGATAATGGGGCATGCTGTCTGCAGGGGTCAGCCGCATAAGGCAGTGGGCAGGGGAGATAAGGCTGACGAATGAATGGGAGGGCCCAAATGAAAAATAACCAAATAAGCAGCCCAACACCATTATAGTGTGTATTATTTGCTAAATCATCTCCTCATAAAGGTTGGAAATACTCCATTTATCCTTTTATCATTTTCTCCCATCCTTCGTTCTCTAGGGCCTAGGGAAATGCTCAGAACACATCAGTAGTCAATGTATTGAAAAATGAAAACATGAAATGATAAATGAAGAAAAAATATCTCAAATCT
The DNA here is from genome assembly GCF_003265705.2 of Callorhinus ursinus. Lineage (NCBI taxonomy): Eukaryota > Metazoa > Chordata > Mammalia > Carnivora > Otariidae > Callorhinus > Callorhinus ursinus. The sequence continues at coordinate 67,389,779 of NW_027397064.1, read as the reverse complement.
CTCTCTGTGTTCTTGGGGGTTGGAACCAGAGGCATGGAAGAAATGGGATCTCACATGTAGAAAGGAGGGAGAGAGGGAGGTTGCTGAGGGCAGAGGGAGTGGTGAGGGAACTGAACAGATTTTCTTCCTTGGCCTTGGCTCTGGAGGATAAGTACAGTAAGTACAAAGGTTTTTATTTGTTCTTCTGTTCAGTGGACAACTACCCTCCACATAATCTGCCCCACTTATCTGGGAATGAACTCCTGCTGCCCAAGCCAAATCTCACATCTCACCTCCATTAAAATCCAGATTAAAACTCATTTTGTGGGTGCCTGGGTGGCTCAGATGGTTGAGCGTCTGCCTTCAGCTCAGGTCATGATCCCAGGGTCCTGGGATCGAGTCCCGCATCGGGCTCCCTGCTGGGCGGGAAGCCTGCTTCTCCCTCTGCTCGCTCTCTCTCTCTGACTCTCATGAATAAATAAATAAAACATTTTAAAAAATAAAATAAAACTCATTCTGCAGCTTACCTTTAACATTGACCTCATCTGTTTCTGTTCAGTTTTCTGCTCTTCCTAACAACCATAGTTTGGAAGATTATTCTGCTTGTGTTCTAGATGGAACCTATTTATAACAAAATATCTACCAAGAGATACATAAAAGATAGACAGCTAGTTGGGTAAGTCTATGGACTTAGATATAAGGAAAGGAGAAGTTTTGGGCCAAAGGAATAACTGCACTCAAAAGCTGAATGAGAAAGTTGGAGGATCTTCAGGGAATGTCTATTAGGTTTAGTTTTACCAGGATATAGGGTGTTTGAGAGTGTTGGGAAGTAAAGATCAGTTGTGGAATATTCTTCAGTCTCAAATTCAGTATTCAGCATGTACTAGGGAGCCACTGCAAGTTTTTGCCAGAGAAAGGAACCAGGTCATACCTCAACTTGAGGTGTGAGAATCAGGCAGTATTTCGGCTGAGAGAGAGAACAGCTAGAGAGGGGGGATGGAAGGCAATAAGCTCCATGTTGCAAAATTAATTGGCTGAGTGCTTCTCTCTGTGAAGCTTGTCATAAAAGAATTTCATCGTGTTGATTTGTACTTCACTATAACTCTCTAAAAACTGTTTCAGCTGTGGTTTGGGGTGTTTTCCTTGCCCCAGTTAACAATAATACTAAATAAGGGGTTCTTGTCACACTTGGTGGTCAGGAAAGGCGTTTTGCTACCTGTTAGACTAGACACCAGCCTAAGTGGGAGGAGACTTCTGTGCTCTTCTGTTATTGGTGTCCTTTGGAGTCTGTGGTTTTGTTTGTTTTGTTTTAATTTGGAGAATTTGCTTATTTTAGTCCCTGACTTAGGAAATAATTCTATGGCTTTATGAGCAAATGTGTTTGAGATCCTTAAAACCACATTCTCACAAAGTGGCTGTGGCTATGGTGACCTCTCCTCCTGAGTGTTTCCCAGACTTTAAACATGTGGTGGGTGTGCTGCTGGTTATGCGCATTTATGAGGCTGGAGTTAGTGGTGGGGTGGAGCGGCCGCGGGGCCATGGTTGCTATAATGGAAGGGAAGAAGTTGCAAGGATCAGTAGAACATGGCTAAGGGTCCCAAACTAAACTAAAAGGGGAGATGTCATTGGCCATGGGAGGGACCCCCCCCCATTCTCTTCTGAGTGGTAAATCACATAATCGGAAAGTCCTGTGTCAGAGGCCTTCCTGATTTTGTTGTGGACAGTTTTCTGGATTATAATAATAAGGGGGGAGAAAAGAGTCCATGCTTGTACCGGACTAGCATGCAAACTAAGTCCGTCATTTCTGTTTTGTTTTGTTTTTTAAAGATTTTATTTATTTATTTGACAGAGAGAAAGATAGTGAGAGAGGGAACACAAACAGGGGGAGTGGGAAAGGGAGAAGCAGGCTTCCCGCGGAGCAGGGAGCCTGATGAGGGGCTCGATCCCAGGACCCTGGGATCATGACCTGAGCTGAAGGCAGATGCTTAATGACTGAGCCACCCAGGCGCCCCAATTTCTGTTTTTTTTTTTTAAATTGTGGTAAAATATATATAACATAAAATTTATCATCTTAACCATTTTTAAGTGGACAGTCATTTCTTTTTACCTAGAGTAGTTCAAAGTTTATCATGTAATTTTATTTATTTGTTTTAAAGATTTTATTTATTTATTGAGAGAGAGAGAGAGAGTGCCTGTGTGTGCGTGAGCGGGGGATGGGGTAGAGGGAGAGGGAGAAGCAGACTCCCCGCTGAGAGGGAGCCCAACATGGGGCTGGATCCCAGGACCCCGAGATCATGACCCCATCTGAAATCAAGAGTCGGAGGCTTAACCAATTGAGCTGCCCAGGCGCCCCAATTTATCATGTAATTTTAGCGGGTTAAGCATACAGCTTAAAATTCTTCATTTATGACTCTTCTTTTTCTTGCCAGGATGGTGGAGTTCAACTTCATTCCTCTCATCATGTACTTTCTGGACTGGCATCTGGTTTCTGCTGCTTGAGCTGCTCTTCATAAAGGAGATATGGCATGGAAAAGAATACTCTGTGGAAAATTGGATCTTCTTAATGATACCACATGGGAGTCTTTGATACGGGGGTATGCAGAGAGCTTTATTCTGGTGATATTCCCCACGCTTTGAGAGAAGAAAGGAGAGTAGTTGTAGTATTTCAAACAGAAACTAAACCAACTGGGAAAAAGTTTGAAGAGCCAGAGACCGCAAGGCAAATGTAGTCTAAGAGGGATGGTCAGATGCTGTTTAGCTCCGTGGCTGGAAAGAATAGTTTTAGGTAGAAGTATTTACAAAGGCTCTATAGCATGTTTCTCATTTTTTATTTTTTTTTAATTCTCTACCCTTCCCCACTCCAGGCTGGTTTTACTATTTTAGATATTTTTTTTTCTACCAACTCCCCATGAATCTTAAAGACCAGAGATACAATGTACTTTTCTTTATGTATTATATGTTCCCTATATATCTGTGCTTCATATATAAGAAGAGTAATTTTTTTTTTTTTCCCCCAAGAACCACTCCTGGTGATATTGCCCTCATTGAGAATGCTTGCTGTATAGCTAATGCACAGTTCCAACACGAATGTGGCAATTACTCAGGATCAGCAGACTGGTATTACTCCTTTAGAGCGCGAGTTCCAGCATATGAGAGCTATACTGAGTTCATTCTGGGACAGCTCTGAAATCTTAATGCTGAGAAGCTGCATACACACGCAGATAATGGCCAGACTATATATGACAATTGGATTCTGACTCACAACTTCTACAGCAACCTGCCCAGAGTGGCCAGGTTTCTAACTTGGAACTAACCAAAAAAAGATCAATATGCTCTCCAATCCAATCTTGCAAGATATTCCACTTCTAGTTAGCCTGCCTCCTGTTTTCCCATGCCAATAATTTCCAATCAGAACTTACTTGAAGTCCCCTGCTTTTTTTCTTTTTTTTTTTTTTAACCTATAAAGCACTCCCACTCCCCTGCCTGCCTTTGAATCCAAATGCCAAGTGATGGTGGTTGACTCCCTAGCTATATCAAGTTCTGAAAAAATAGCCTTTGATTGTTCTTATTTGGGTGGTCTTTGTTTATTTCCATAATATGTGATGAAGGTATAGCCATGGAAGACCTTACATGTTTAAAAAGACACCATAAATAATAATTCTCTCATTTCTCTATTCCAGTATTTCAACAGCAAGCATACCTTATTCATTGGTATTTGTTTTCTTTGACCTCCCCAAAGGCTGTTATAACATCATTTGTCTAGTCCTGTATCAGCCACGGTATCTTAATAATTTAGATGGTGTGCCCACATTTTGTGGCCATTTGACTGTAGCAGTTATAATGTTCAAAGATGCTTGGAAATAGAAGCAAGTGCTAAAAAATATAGGTTTAAGTCACTCAGTAGGAGTCTTATATAGAAAAATACATGACTACTGAGTTTGTTGAATACTTAATGTTAACTTTGACTTTGATGGCGCCCAGGAAAAGATTCAGTGCTCAAGTGACTACTTCTTGAGGATTTCATTACAACTGTTTATCTCTTCAAACAAAAACAAAAAAACCAAATGTTTATCTCTTTCTAGTTAAGACTTTCCGTCACATCCCTCAGTGTGTTAGCATTAGTATGCTGGCAGCCAAACTATAAAATAGTTCAAAAGAAACAATGGATTATGAATTTGATTAGGAATGTTAAAAAACAAAATTCAACTGAGTAAAGTAGAAGATGTGATTGGCTTTATTAAATAATTCATCAATCCAGCAGCATCCCAACCAGCAGGTTGAAGGAAGCTCGGAGAGGCTGTACATAATGGAAGGTCTTTATAGGAAGGAGGGTAGGACAAGGAAGTTGTTAACAAAAGAAAAAGAGAGGATTATCCCAGGTGCGGGAACCTTCCCTTAAGGGGAAGCGCGGGGGGGGGGGGGGCTTTTGAGGGGGATTACCTCATTTTCCTTCTGGGGATGGTGAGCCCATGGGACAGATTACCTGATTGGTGCTTATCAGAAAATTCCCGAAGGTCCCATGAAGACTACCTTTCTGGAGGAGGTTGGAACTGCAATTAGATTAGATATGAAGTCTCGGTTTGGTAACTTGGTTTGTGTGGTTCCATTCTGGGTCTTTGGCATTCTTTTTAACAGAAGATTGATTCTAAACCAGGTCATGTGGTTGTGAGTAACATCGCAAAGACCACCCAAAGTCCTTCGGATGGAAACTAGATGATGGCCATGAATATTGCCATCAGAGGTTCCTCAATGGGCAACTCAGGGCTCTGGCGTCTACAAGGAAGACCAAAAAACTTCAACATGGTAAATCTATTATGCAGATTTACAATGTATATTTTAGGAAAACTTTCTGATATCCTGATATACAGAATACATATATTCTGATATACATTCAGCCTTAACTTAACCAAGGTTCATACTTACTGAAATGCTACTTTGCCAGCCAGTGTACCGGGAGTCTCACAGTGAACAAGTCAGGCCCATCACGAAGATCACAGTGTTTACAAATGAATTTACAATTGCTAATCCATCCAAGCTTGCTAGCAAAAGCCAAGACCAAATTCCAGGGATGACTGCGCTTTACCGGCCCCCCAAAAGCATTTTTTTTTTTTTTTTTGGTGGGGAGGCTGGGGAAGAATATTAGAATTCCCAGAGGCCACGAGAATGCCACTGAGCTATGGCTCTAATGTTTTGAGAGAGACAGTCCCCTAGAAGCCTCTCCTTCTATTTCCTTCCCGGGGCTTGCTGTCTTCTCTTTTCATTGTCCCTTCTATGCCAAGTATCCCCTGGCATAATTTCTCCTCCAAGTGCGTTCCCTCAGGCAAAGTCCCCACCTCGCCACCCCTTTCTGCACTCTCAAACTCCATTCATTCTGATGAGCAGACAGGATTGGACCTACACTTTTATCAAGACTTCTGAGGCCAGAGCCCTTCCTGATTCTCCAAAGTGGTGACAAATATACCTCTGTCACTGCCTTTACTGTATTATAATGAAATGACCTGTTGTCTTTCTGTCTCTCTTACCCTGCTTTGACGGTGGCAGACATGTTTTATTATTATTTGTATTTCCAGAAACTACAGCAGGGTTGGGTCTGGAGTGAACTCAGCAACGTACCAAAACCATGACCACAGAAACAACTGCTTCTTCCAGCCACTCGACATACCACCCAGAAGGCAGCGAGGGGAAGAGGAAAGAGTGAAGATTTGAAAGTCAGACAAGCCTGGGTCTGTCATCCAATTATTATATGCCCGTGGGTCTTTTTTTAACCTACTTCACAGAGTTGTGGAGATTTAATGAGATAATAAATGAGTAATTTCAGCTACTCCCAGAAGCTTTACATGTTGATGATTTCTGCACATTTCTCTTTAGCTGGGATCTCTCTGCTGGATCCTGAGCTCTTGGATGTCCCAGCCTGGCTCACTCAGAAGCCTATCAGAGGCAATGTGGCCAACAGTAAGCTGATCATTCATGATTGCTGGCACCCCCCGTACTCACTCCCCGAGGGCCCCCCAAACACCAAGTTTGCTCCTTCTCCCTCAGGCCTCACCTCCGCGAGAGGTATCACCTGCTACATTGCCCAAGCCAGAAACCCAGGTGTCTACTCATTCCTGACCTTACACAGCACCTTCTTTAATATCTCTGCTATTTGTCCACACCCCTCTAAGCTCAAGACCCTTGCGTTAGTTCAGGCCTTCCTCTCTTTCCATCCTAGTCGCTGCAGCGGCCTCCTCTGACGGGCTTCTCCTCTTGTACTTTCACTCCAGTGCAGCCTCCATCACTTTCCTGTTTACAGTTAATGGCTTCTCCTGCTGACAGATAAAGCCGGAGTTCCTTTTCATGATCTGATCTCTGCTTAACCTTCCTTCTTACCACTTCTCCCAACCTCCCCCACCTCGCTAAGTTAGGTGCACTTCTAAGCATTGCTGCTCTCTCCTTTGCTTCCAAATCTTCAAACACAGTGCTTCCTCTGCCCGGTACTCCATTCCCCGTTTTTTTTTTTGTTTGTTTGTTTTGTTTTGTTTTTTCTATCGGGCTAAATCCTACTCAGCCTTCTGGACGGGGGTGCAAGCTCCTCTGAAAAGCTCTGTCCACCACCCCTCCGAGTGAGGTGCTTTGCCTCTCTGCTCCTAGAGAGCCTCATGCCTCACTTCTTTTAACTAAATTCTCTCACTCTGTAATGTAATTATTGTTAATCTTAAAAAAACAAAAACAAAAAACCTGTTGGTTACTTTACCAGCAAAAAATTGGTTTATTTGGGAAAAGCAGAGAATTGCCATTGTACCCAAGCTAGCTATGGCAAAACCATAGGCAAGTCTTCAGAACAAAGGAGAAAAGCACTCTTTTATAGAGGAAAGGGGGGTGTCGCGAGGGGGCTTTTATAAACAAAAAAATCTATTGGAGTAAACTGGGAGTTCGAAGTATAGTGGCCCTTCATTGGCTGAGTTGCACAGTCTCTCATTGGTTGGGCTATTGAGGGGCTGGCCGGAGACTCTCTTCCCGCTGCTGGGATAGTAAAGTGGTATCCGCGTTAAGTGCAAGGTGCTCTAATGTAATAATAGCCATGGACCCCATGTTATGTGCTAGAGATTCTTCTAAGTTCTTTACTTGCGTTAGCTCACCTAATCTTCCCAGCCACCCGATGCAGTAGGTACTGTTATCACCTCTGCTTTACAGATGACACACAGAGAGGCTGACATTCCTCCCAGTATCACACAGCCAGCATTTGGACCCGAGAGGTCCGACTCCAGTTCATCTAATTATCTACTATGCATTTTTATATACAGTAGGCTCCAAGGATTTTGTCTATGTTGTTCACTGATGTACTCTCAGGGCCTAGAATAAATTCTGGCATGTAATAGCTGCTCATAATGTGTTTACAGACTCACTGAATGAATAAATGCTAATTCATTTGTGTCCCTCCCTTCTGAAGGACCAAGGACTGGGTTTTATTCTGTTTATTTCCAGCAGCTGGCCTGGTACCTGGCACATAATAAAATTGTCAAGCTTGTCTTTCTGCGTAGGTTCATTGCCACTCTGAGTTCTAAGAGGCTCTTTTGCCCCTGTGCTTTTTTGAGACCCTGGATCCACCCTACCACTCCATAACACACTTTGCTGCATGTCAGTTTTCAGTGTGTATAAAAAAATCTGGTCAGCTGCCGCTTGACAGCTGGAAAAACAGAGCTGCGCTGGAGCCAAACGATTTTGTGCCTCAGATAAGCAGGGAGGAGAGCCTCCTGCCTCATGCGGGTATGTGGGCAGAGGACTGAATCATCGAGTTCTTTGAGTTCCTTGGAAAAAGATAACTCAAAGGAATATTACACAACATGGAGAAATGAGGAGACTAAGCAGAAACATGGAAATGACTAAAATGGTGGAAAATACAATCCTCGAGGCTAAAAATAGTTGTGAGAGGAAAAAGCGCTGGGTCAATATTCCAGTGCCCCGAAGGTCCGTGCATGAACAGGTTCCAGTTTGAAGGATGTTGAACAGATGTTCGCAGGAAGAAGGGAATATACGTGCAAAATCTTAAGCAGCCCTTTGAGGAGCTGAGACAGAGGGGAGGGGACAACTTTTCTAGGGGAAAGATAGCCTGGGCTTCAGCAAACCCTTATAAAAGGATAACCTCAAGTGGCACGTGACCCAGGAAGAGGGCAAGGGGGTCCAGGGTAGTAGGTATATTCGGCAATTTTCTTTTCCTTAGATTTAAAGTCTCAATAGATTTTTTTAAATGCATTGCAGAATTTCTCTAGAAACTTTGAAAACTTTGGGTAGGGTGGGGGCGGGGGCAGGTCAGAATGTTGTGGTCATGCAAACAAACATTCTTTGTTCCAATCTCTGGGTTATGTGGTAGCTAACACTGAACAGACACACACGTTGGTACAGTAGAGAGTGTGGGCGGGCTGCGCACTCAGGTTCTGCCTCATTGGTCTTTTTGGAGCAGCACTTTACAAGCGGTATTTAAAGATTAAAGAGGTATGGGAAATAAGTAAAACATTTCCAAAGAGCACATGGTAGTCTTCCCAAATGGGAGTGGAGTTGTCATTAGAATTATTTTTCATGGGACACCTGGGTGGCTCAGTCGGTTAAACGTCTGTCTTCGGCTCAGGTCATGATCCCAGGGTCCTGGTAAAGAGCCCCGCATGGGGCTCCTTGCTCAGCAGGGAGCCTGCCGCTCCCCTTGCTTGTGCTCTCTCTCTCTCTCTCTCTGACAAATAAATAAATCTTTAAAAAAAATTATTTTCGGGCACCTGGGTGGCTCAGTTGGTTAAGCCACTGCCTTCGGCTCAGGTCATGATCCTGGAGTCCCGGGATCGAGTCCCGCATCGGGCTCCCTGCTCAGCAGGGAGTCTGCTTCTCCCTCTGACCCTCCCCCCATTCATGTGCTTTCTCTCTCTCATTCTTTCTCTCAAATAAATAAATAAAATCTTTAAAAAAAATTATTTTCACTAGCATTATTTTAATTTTCCCTCTAGGATTTCTGAGGTATTGCCCCACCATGACAAAGTTTAAGGTAGATCCCAAAGCCAGAGGAGCTGATGATTAAAAAGAAAGAAGGGACTGGATTGGTTTCCCAGGCGGAGTCACTGGCTAGGAGGGACTGTGAGGAGTCTCGTATTCAGCAGTTTGTCCCGCAGGCAGTGCTCGGGCTCTTGGAAGGGAGGTGCTACGTAAGTGTGTTGTAGTGACGAATGCCCTGCGGCAGGAGGACGGGGGTGTACAGAGATGTAATCTCGAAGTCTTTCTTGTAGGTTCATCTTTTCTGCCCAAGAATGCACACACCTTATGGGCAGGGACCAGATCTTCTCATTCCTATTTATAACCTTTTTTTCTCTTTCTCAGGGTTTTCAGGAACTAAGAATGCACACATGGACAAAACCCATGCAAAAATTCAAGATACTTATATGGCTAAACATGTGCAGAATGTTAGATAAATACAATTCATAAAAGGATAAGGGCAAGAGTTTCTTTCTACCCAACGATTTTGTGCAACTCCGGATATGCTAGGTCTAGTGGTAAACTGTGACAGCCCTGGGCCCTGCCGAGACCTCCACCTGACAGCCGTAAGCTCCTTCTTGGATCTCAAAGGCTCAAGAATGTACAGTGTCTGCATCTGTGCCCCCAGAGTCCTGCTGTCCTCTCTAGGCCAGACAGCTGCTTTGAAGGAGGAGTGACCAAGGCATTCTCACTTTTGAGGGGAGTGAAATAAAACCGCCCGGGCAAACCAGGTTTTCCAATTAAAGTCCATGGATCTTCCTGTTTTCCCAAGAAGAGCCTCTGTTTTTTCCTATACTCTATTGAAAGCATTGCTGGTAGACAATTTTCAGTAACTATCCTCCCTATTGTTTTGAAAGGCGATGCTTAGTAAGTAGGTCGTTTATGTTTAGCAATTTCCCTTCTCAGTTTTATTCAAGCAGAATTTACTAAAAAACAAACTACTCTTTTATTATTTTAGTGGAAATTATGAACTTAATTCAAACATAGGTAGGATCCGTTTTCTGAACCTCTTTTCTACCCAGTCATTCCTGTAGGAAGTTAATGCTTACGTTTGGGTGAAGTACTTTTAACTAGTGGTTAATGGAATATATGCCATAGAGATGTTATTTCTCTTAGGCATTCACTTAATGATTGGGCGACCTTTGCTAATCCTTCCTGATGCTGCAAAGGGATAAGAATACAAGTATGTAAGGTTAGATTTGAGCCATGTGGTATTGCTGATCCTTGACTATTTGTGATGTACAGTACAACCCAATATGTCAGGTTTATCCATAAAGCAGTATGTCCTATACTGTGTCAAATATAAAATTGATATTGGAATGGTAACATTGTGTTAATTAGGAAAAACCTAAGAAGGTAAGTTCAAATATTGTTTCCAATACAGCAGCAAAATAGAAACATAATACCATGTTCCATGCTGTGATAAACCAGTACTTGATGAGAGAAGACACTATTTTATTTTGTACCCTCTAACTAAACATCAGTCTAATAATTTATAAAAAATAGATGAACTTACTCTCAACCTTAATGTCAGTAACATTTTATGAAATGACTCTTTACTGCATTCTTTGAGTCAGAGGTGAATCGTGTTGAAGAGATGTAGGAAATCTTCCTTTATCTCACTGAAGACTATGTATTTCAATAAGAAATGCTTTACATTTTTTATTTTTATTTATTTATTTTTTTCATATATATATATATTTTAAGATTTTATTTATTTATCAGAGAGAGAGAGACAGAGGTAGGCAGAGGGAGAAGCAGGCTCTTTGGTCACCAAGGAGCCCAATGTGGGACTCGATCCAAGGATCCTGGGATCACGACCTGAGCCGAAGGCAGATGCTTAACTGACTGAGCCACCCAGGTATCCCAAAATGCTTTACATTTTTTAACTACTCTGTATGAATAAATAGTGCTAACACAAAATTAATAAAAACTGATCAGTAAAAATTTTAATTCACTGTTATAATGAGAATTCCAACAAACATATGAAACATTTTGGCATTGAAAAAATTCTGACTTACGTACAAACGTAACCTCCCTCCTTTATATTTTTGTCCTGGTATACAGTAATAATTCACAACTCTAAATTATGCAGAAAAGCTAATGCTCTTTTTCAGTTTGTGTGCATCTAATGGACAGTCAATAAAGAAGCTAATGAGCATCTGATAGCATGGTGCAGCGTAAACCTAAGGAGGAAACTAACAGGCTCATTAATCATGGAGTAAATCTTTTTCTGTGGAAAGCAAGGAAATGCAAAATGAAAGAACGACTGCCTCTTGACTAGAGGGAAAGCATTCCTTCTCTCCTATCAGTTCCAGAAAATTAGGTGAGGACCTCTAATCCCATTAGAGATACATACCTTCAAATACTTGAGTACTTTATTACCAGAGATTTTCCCTCTGGATGCTGCAGTTTAAGATTTTTAAAGGAAGAGTTATACCTTAGAACTCCTGAGAAGTCCCTACTTTTTTAAATTAATTTATTTTTTATTCAAGTATAATTATAGACAGTGTTATATCAGTTTCAGGTGTGCAATATAATGATTCAACAATTCCACGCATTTCTCAGTGCTCATCAGGATAAGTGTACTCCTAATCTCCTTAACGTATTATCCCCTACCCACCTCCCCTCTGGCAACCACCAGTTTGTTCTCTACATTTAAGAGACTGTTTTTTTGTCTCTTTTTCCCCCTTTGTTCATTTGTCTTGTTTCTTAAATTCCACATATGGGTGAAATCATGTGGTGTTTGTTCTTTGACTGACTTATTTCACTTAGCATTATATCTTCTAGCTCCAATCATGTTGTTGCAAACGGCAAGATCTCATTATTTTTTTATGACTACATAATATTTCATAGAAGTCTCTGTTTTCTTCCACGGGGTGCATTCAATTATAGTCATTTCCCATGGAGTTCTGTGTGATGGGATTTGACCTGTATTAATTGTTTTAGTGCTTTCTCTCAGTATCCTTAAGAAACTGAATAAACCTTTGTGGACAGCCCACAGTGTGCTCTTCCTCCCCCATATCAGTCTCCACACTCAGCCTTCCCACTTCCTGGTCTCCAGAACCACGTGGGAGTGCAGGCCCCCACCACTTCTAGCAGCCTTCCAACCCTTAGTGCCCTCCATGTTCCTTGCCCTCCTCACCCCCACCCCTCGGTTGGGTCTCTATACTCTGCTCAGAGAGACTGTCCTCAAATGCAAGGTGGTCTTATTGTTTCCAATCCTTTGACCATTATCTCTAAATTCCTCTGTAACCCCTCCTCCCCTCCCCGCCATCCCTGCCCCCTCTCGGTGTAACCCTGTTCTTCATTCCAGGCCCTTGCTCATTCAGCACCCTCTTCTAGGACCTCTCTTCCCAGCAGCAGCCCTGGTTTCCTGCACCCAAAGAAACCCTGCTTGCTTGTGAAGTCTGTGCTTGGAGGCTGCTTCCTCCAAGTCACATTCCTAGATCCTGAAAATCTAAATTCTCTGAGCACCTCTACCTTCCTCTCCCCGTGGCTCTGATCACACTAGATGACCATAGTCTCTTTGATTTCTGAAGCCCTCTGTGGTTTGTAAGCTCCTCGAGGACAGGGCCTCTTGTTTGTCTTGTTCAGCATTGTATTCTCAGGGCCTAGCACTGAGCCTGGCTCAGGGTAGACCCTGAACATATGCTTGTTGAATGAATGAATACAGACAGACAGGCAGACAGACAGGCAGACATATGCACAATGGCACTCTGGGCAGAGTTCCTATCTTTGAAGAGCTTACAGTCTGCTTTACTTTCTGTACATTGGAAGACTATGTGGGATAATAAGAAAAAAAAAAACAGACCTTTTAATTAGATCTGGATTTATATCTTTCAATTTCCCAACCCTGTGAATTAGGGTGATTTATCCAACCGTCCTGAGATTTAACATATGAATCAGTATAGGGATAAAAGATGTCTACCTGGTCGGGTTCTTGTAATTTTTAAAATAAGATCCATTAAACATGCTCTAACAAGCATGTGGTAACATTGGCCTCCTTCCTTTACTGACATGCAACTCTGTTTCCACGTAACACAAATCTCTGCTCACCTTTCTGGTGGACTCAAGGAGCTCTCCCCTCACATAGGTGATCACAAGCTCACACAATTTTAAAAAATCATATTGGGAAGACATTAAAAGTTTATTCACTTATTAAAAATAATAGTTACAGGGCGCCTGGGTGGCTCAGTTGGTTAAGTGACTGCCTTTGGCTCAGGTCATGATCCTGGAGTCCGGGGATGGAGCCCCGCATCAGGCTCCCTGCTCAGCGGGGAGTCTGCTTCTCCCTCTCCCGCTCCCCCTTCTTGTGCTCTCTCTTTCTCACCCTCTCTCTCAAATAAACAAATAAAATCTCTAAAAAAAATAGTCACAAATATAATACATTAAAAACAGATGCATGTATCAAGAATTTATAACTATTTAAAGCATTGTATATCAAATATCCTATCTTATTGTATAGGATAAGTAAATTTTTTTTTAAAGATTTTATTTATTTATTTGTCAGAGAGAGAGAGCGAGCTCACAAGCAGGGGCAGTGGCAGTCAGAGGGAGAAGGAGAAGCAGGCTCCCTGCTGAGCAGGGAGCCCCATGACAGAATTGATCCCAGGACCCTGGGATCATGACCTGAGCCAAAGGCAGATGCTTAACCATCTGAGCCACCCAGGCTTCCCTAGGATAAGTAAATTTAAAATTAGATTTCAATGGGCAGAACTCTGTTTTATGGTGTGAGGTTCAAATTTAAGGCCACTGTTAAATTTCATTGTGCATTACTGTAAGTATTAATTGTAACGGAGTAAACTTAAAATTTTAAATTTCGAATGTAAATTTTAAAACACTGGAATTATATGTTTATACCTCGTAATAATAATATAAATTCAAGATCAAAATTTTTCTCTAAATAATAATAGTAATTACTCATTTTTCTTGACTCTGTAGTGAGTTAAAAGATAGGCAGAAAAGAGATCCAAGAACTCCTTCATTACTATTATTTTTTCAGTGAAAGCATAAATCCTAAACTAGGACACAACGAAGTGAGCTGAGATAGCCTGATTTCCACAAAATTTGCAACGCAAGGGCTAGTTTTACATGTGTTCTTCACCGGCTGGATTGTGGCTGATCATGGCCAAGTGTTTTGATGCTGTTGGTTTGGCTCTTAAATGAAACTGGATCCTGACAACAAAGTTCAAGAATTATTGTCGGCTTCTCTGCATAACTTAGAAGCATCTCCAAAGGCATATGTACTATTGCCCTGGCAGACATATATACACGAGTACGGTGTAACACCTCCATCCTCCATGCTTGGCAAGTTTATGTGAATGTTCATTTTTATAGCCGCTAACTTATTAGCTGTGGATTACGTTGTCACTTTGTGTGTTACACTTCCAAGCATAAGAAGTGTGAGTGAGTTCTAAGACATGTGAAATGAAGGATCAGCTCGCAAAAGCTGGTCTTGAAGGCATCAGAGAGTAGGGATAAAGACTTCATCATGCGCTTCATACAGCCTGCCAATTCTTTGATTGACAGCTCTCTGTATGGCAAGTCTTGAGGGATTGGGTATTTAAATCTTAATTACAAAAAAGTGTTACAGAATACTAAAAACCATTCAAGGAAACTGGAAGGCTTATAATGTAGAATTCCTCTATTAATCTCTTATACAGAATAAAATTTGATTGACAGGATCCATACAAATAGTGTAAAGAAATTTAGGAAATCAGTACAAAACTGAAGGGAATATTTTAAACGATGTGCCATAAATGTGTCCTCTTTTATAAATTAAATTGCTCTACAATCGTATACACACAAATAAAACAGATTAAAATGAGCTTTATTATAAGATATAATCCTAACTGGCTTGAAGAGCTAAAATCTCAGTAACAAGATTCAAATAAACGAAAATACAATACAAATAGCTGCTTTGCTTAGGGAAAAAAAAAAAACCCAATAACACAAGAACTCTATTACAGAAAAAAAGGGGGAGGGTGTGTCCCAAAAGACAGAAATAAAACAACTGTAGAGAAAGAATTTAAAAATAAAAATTGAAAAACATTCAAGAGCACCAGTTATGCTCTTGCTGTTCTCATCTATGGCATTCCCTTACCAATTCATTAATTCAATAAATACTTACTAAGAGACTCCTCTGTCCACACCCTTTTCCAAGTGCAGAGGCTATGGAGTTAATGATGGCAGGGTCAGAGTCCAGCGGGAAGGCGCTCCCGAAAACAGTTGATTGCAATGGGATGTCTGTCATTCACATATAAATGAAGAGCTTGGATAACTTTTGTTCCCCTCTTACCCCATAGCCACCCTCCTTCTTTCTCCACCTTGCTTTTCCCTGGGGAAGCTGATCTGTACAGACTACTGGTCAGTGGGTTTCTTTGCCCTTTGGCTTCTGGTTGGGTTCAGCCAGCAGGACCCTGGCAGCAGATCAGAGGAAGGGATGAACATGAGGTCAGGTATTAAATCTCTGGCTCCTTCCACAGTGGGCTGCCTGCATCTGTTGACCCAAAGTCACAGCTTCTTTCAGGTAATGTTTTGAAATTTCAGATTACCCATTTGAATGTGCCACCTGTTTTCCACCAGGCCTGGGAACAGAAACATTGTGGGAACACAGTGGAAGGAATCCTATGAATCCATAAAGACTTCACAGAGGAAGTGGCAGTTGAACTGAGTCTTTAAGGAAGGGTAGGAGTTTCTGAGGAGATGGGGGAGAGGTTCAGGGTGGCTGGAACACAGGGCAAGTGGATGAAGGGAAGGAAGATTTGAGGTGGATTTTGAAGGGCCTTGTGTTTTCTTACGGAGGGGTTTGGACTTAATCCAAAGGCAACAGGCAATAGGGTATTTTGGTGGGTTTTTAAGCAGAAGGTAGCTGATAACAATATAAAACAGTGTTTCTCAAATCTGATTATTACATGCATCCTTATAACGGAAATGATTTTTGAGGACTTATTCAGGGTTGACCTAAATTACTTTTATTATAGTACGTATCCTATGTATATCAGCTTCAACTAGTTATATATCAATTTCTTCTGCTGATAGTTTTTTTAAACAACTGGAGAACCAAAATTAATTTACATAATAAATAAAAACAAAACCATAGGAGTTCAAAATTCACATTAACATTAATTTTATGTGAAGGATTATGTTTTGCTGACATAAATTCACGAAAAGAATGAATTTCATTAATCATGAAAGAGTTCCATAGGCCTATAATACCTCGTGTTGTCAGATGAGTCCATTCTTCACTTCTTTTTGCTGCTCAAAGGGCTGTGCATCTTTCATCTACACAACATGCTGTGAGGTTATTTGACCTTCATTTAATATGTTAAGTCTCCCTCACAACTTAACTGCTTAAACAGCCCCTTTATTATGCTTTCTGGATTTTGTGAGTCAGGAATTCAGACTGAGCCCAGTGGGGAATGGCTTGTCTTCTCTGCGTGAGAGCTGGGGCTCAGCTGGGAAGACTCAAGGGCTGGAGGTAACTCAACATCTTCACTCTGGTAGTGGATGCTGGGTGGCCAACTGGAGCTTCAACATATGTCTTTGCAGGCAGTGTCAGCTTTCTCACAGCTTCGGACCCTCAGGGTAGTCCGGCTGCTGCCATGGCAGCCCAGGGCTCCCGAGTGTCCTGGCTCACACGGTAGAACTTGCTTCACATTTTCTGATCTAGCTTCAGAAGTCACACAAGGTCATTTCCACCGTATTCTATTGGTTACAGTGAGCCACAAGTCCACTCTGATTCAGGGGGAGGGGACATGGACCCCATGTCTTGAGGTCTTGATGAGAAGAATGTCAAAGAGGGTTTTTTTTTTAGCTACTTTTTAAAACTGCCGCGGGCTAGAGTAATTGATCTTATTAAACACAAACGCAGACAATGAACACTAAAAAAAAAGCACCTTTTTTTGTTTGTTTGTTTATATGGTGGTCATCTGGGTGATCTAGAATATGCTTATTAATAGAATAATAATTGAGATTTTTTTCCCCCCTCAGGCTCTAAAATTGGCAATTAGGTTCCAAATCTGAGAACGAATGGGATCGTAAGGATCTCCCATTTTAGAGGTTTCCTGTTAGGTGTTTGGGACTAGGTACACCATTTGGGACTTAGGAAATGGCAAAAAGACCTTGCTTTCTCCTTTCCCATGGAAGGCAGAGTGCCATAAGGTCCCCAGGAAAAAACATATGAAATGTGTTACTCTGCCGCCATATTGCACATTACGAATGGCCAAGGTGGCTCTTTGCCATCTGGGCATGTACTTATCTATTTCCCCAGCCAGTTGCAGACTTCCTATCCTAGACAAAGAGCGAATATGGAACACTACTAGTGGAGCACTCCAAAAACTCTCCATCCACTTATTCGCTGTCTGTTGTGGTGACCCATTTCCACACAGACTTACCAGCTTCCCATAGGTGCAACCCGAGAGCACCTTCCTTGCAACTCTTCAGTGTGCCTCTGGCTTACTTCCCCAGGGCTTCTCAGCTGCCATGGCTTTGGGTTCCTGCAGGAATCAGCTTGGTACCTCCACATGCACAACCTGGAGGTGTGGGAAACGAATGCCTATGGAGCAGTCTTTGACCAACGGGGTGGGAACTGATGGATCAAGCTTGCCATGTTCATCACCTGGCATCATTCTGAATGCATTTGAAAAGGGTCCCCAGAAGGTCCCATGGGATTGAAATTCAGTCGCCCATAATGGTGGCTCTTTTGTACGCCCATCTTTTTATTGATTTTCCCTCATTTTTTGCTTCACTCTTCCAGTCCTTAACCTGGATTCACTCTCCAAATAAACTATCCACAGGCAAGTCTTTGTTTCAGGCTCTGCTTTCAGAGACCCACACTATGACAGGGTCCATGGAGCTGCTGAATAAATTCATATTGCTGGTGTCCGAGGAACACTGCCCCAACCCAAGGCCAGTATTGAGGGGGAAGGAGGGAGGTCAGAGAAATCAGGCTATGTCTCCTGTGAGCTAAAGGCCCCAATCTCTGTCTTTACCTATGTTGGTCATCTGGCCATTCCCGGCTGATGTACTCTTTAGTGGCATAGAAACTAGGCAAGGGTGACTGCTCTTTTAAGCCATGTACGTGTTCTCTAACTTAGAGTTTCATCACCATCTAAAATACTCGTGTGTGCTAGCCAGCTTCCAAAGTAGACCCTAAGGACTCTTGCCTTCTCAAATTCATGCCCCACATAGTCCCCTCCCATCTTGGATAGGGCTCACCTGTGTAACCAGTAGGATATTATAGAAATGTTGGAGTGTGATATTTGAGGCTAGATCGTGAAAGCCATCCACTTTGTTCTTTCTTGGATCACTTGCTCTGGGGGGAAACCAGTTACCGTGTCATGAGGGCATTGAAGAAACTCTATGGAGATGGCCCTATGGTGAGAAAATGAGGCCTTCTGCCAGTAGCCAGCAACAACTTTGAACTGCATTGGTTTCCTATTGCTACTATAACAAGTTATTACAAATGTAGTGGCTTAAAACAATACAGATTTATTATCTTACAGTTACAGAGGTCATAAATCCAAAATCAGTCTCTCTTGACTAAAGTCAAGGTGTTGGCAGGGCTGGCTCCTTCCCGAGGTGCAAAGGGGAAAATCTGTTTCCTTTGGCTTCTCAAGACCACCCACATTCCCTGGCTCATGAGTCCTTTGTTGCATCACTCCAAACTCTTGCTTCTGTCTTCACATCTTCTATTATTTTCTACTACTTATCCTTTTTTTTTTTTTTTTTTGATAATCTCTATGCCCGACATGGGCTCGAACTCACAAACTCACAACCCTGAGATCAAGAACCGTATGCTCTACTGACTGAGTCAACCAGCTGCCCCTCTACT
Organism: Callorhinus ursinus; assembly: GCF_003265705.2. Taxonomy (NCBI): domain Eukaryota; kingdom Metazoa; phylum Chordata; class Mammalia; order Carnivora; family Otariidae; genus Callorhinus; species Callorhinus ursinus. The sequence goes on along the minus strand of NW_027397064.1, from coordinate 67,370,968 downwards.
ATTCATCCTAATACTTTTACCTCTGTCATATATGGACTCTGTGATTATACTGGGGCCGTGTGGATAATCCAGCATATCTCCCCATTTTAAGATTCTTAACTAAAGCATATCTGCAAAGTCCTTTTCTGCCATGTAAAGTAATATATTCACAAGTCCTGGGTGTTAGGACATGGACATCTTTTGGGGGGCTATTTTCCAACCTACCATAACAGCTATATCAGTGAGCCACCTTGGAAGCAGTTCTTCCATCTCCAGTCAAGTCTTCAGATGATTGTAGCCTCTACTCACAACTTGACTACAACCTCAGGGAAGACCTGAGGCAGATATGCCCACCCAAGCCATTCCTAAATTCTTGATCTGCAAACATGTGAGATTATACATTTTTATTATTGTTGTAAGCTACCAAATTTCGGGGTAATTTTTTACCAAGCAATAGATAATTAACATAAAATGAAAAAGTTCAATAGTATTAGAAATCCATTCACATTTGCATAGGAAATATTAATAGATTTGTTAAAGGAAAAATGCCTTTTAGATTTTATATAATTTCAGCTGTTGGAAATATTTTATTAGTTGCTAATAAATGATTTTAAATTTCTTATCATCTACTTCAGTGAGGGAAGTTTTTGTTTATGTCAAATTCCAAAAATGTGAAGAGAAAATCATTTAAAAATCTTATTCAGGACTGAAGAGGAATGAGGGTAATGCTAATTCTTGGTGGGGTGATGAAGATGTTCTAAAATTAGACTGTGGTTATGGTTGCATAATTCATACATATACAGTCTAGAGCAGTACACATTCTGGAAAGAGACATTATCCTTATTATAATGGACAGTAATAAACCTGCCCTTTTCTCTGAACAAACACTTGGAGGGAGACAATGTCTTTAGCTTTCCAAAGTTGTTCACAACACAAACATCTTTGAAAAGGTAGTGATCAAAAGTCGTTGTTGCCTGTGCTGGCCAGGCATGCAGAGACATGAGAGGCTTATGGAGAATTGTCTCCCAACAGTGGAGGGGGGAGCTCTAAAGGTCTCTGAGACGTTTACATGGGGGGTGGGCGTCAATAAAGCCAAAACATTTATAGTTATATTAAGACATTATTTGCCTTTTCCATTCTTATTCTTTCATGAATATACCAGTGGAGATTTCTAGAGGCTACATGAAATGAGATGATGTCATCACTCTAGGAGCTAATAGAATGTATGCTTCTATATTTATGTGTTTTACACATTCTTCCACTTTAATTTCTGAAGCAGTCATTGCAATAGACATAACCCATAAAAAAAGCTCTTTGGGGTCCTCCATATTTTTTAAGAGGGTAAAAGTGTCCTAAGATAAAAAGTTTGAGGACTGCTGCCCCCAGAAAATCATCAGGGAGTGCTGTTTATATGAGATGTTAGTCCTTCCCTCTCTCCAGTGGGAAGGACACTCCAAGAGAACTGCTTCCAGACATTGTGAATGCTCCAAGAATGGAAGATGGATATGTCTTTCCTGAGCTGTATGCCTGCTTAGGCAGTTGCTTACTCAGACTGCTACTATCATAGTTTGAGCAGAAAGAGCAGAGCTTTGGAGAGAGATGATGAGGAAGAGTGAGTATCCAGCCTTTGCAAATGTTGGCACTCGTACCCTTTAGTGTGGCAAGGGTGCATGATTTTCCTCTGACCGACTTGAACCCCATGCAGTATTAGGCTTCAGCCATTTTGTCAGTCCCCTGCCCAAAAGGACTGGGATGAAGAAGTTCTAGCAGCAAGAGGCTTTGGAGTAGATTACTGGGGAGAGAAGAAAGCTGTGGACATTCTAGTAAATACCAGTAAATGTTTAACAACTGGCTTTTCATAAGAAAAACCTAGAACAGATTTGTAGTTTTCACCAATTTGTGTGAATTCTCCCACCAGAGCTGATTTCAAGCTACTAATGGATTAATAAGCAGCTCACAAAATTTCAGAAAATTTAACGATTAGCCAATGTGAGTTGGCTTGAGAATCTAACTGAATAAAGAGATTGGAATACATTGAGCTGGATCAGTTCCTATACCCAGGACTAAATGGTGAGATGAGCCCTCCCTCAAGAACACAGTGTGCCCAGAAGTGAACATACACTGTGCCCCCCAAAAAGGCAATAACTGGACTGCTGCCATGTTGAGGGAGTGGATAATTAATATAGTCAAGTGAAAACCACAACGGCACCCTTTAAGTAGGACCCAATCGTATCTTTTCATAACCCAATTCTCCCACCCACCTACTCTCACCCAAGAGGTGGAGATACTCAAAGAAAGGTGAGGACACCCCACCTCTTGTGCCCTACAGGTTTCAGGCCATGGGTCAAGCGGCATGAGCTGGGGGCAAGGGGAGTAAGGAACTTTATGAGAATGAAGTTTTAACTGGATAGAAATGGACTGGACTGGAAGTAATTTGAAAGTAACTGAAAAGGAGGGTTCATCCTAGCACAAATGTGGCAACTGGAGATCAAAATAAAAATGTCAAGTTTGAACTCCCACCAATTTCAGACTGATAAATCAGTTATGCTCATATTAAGTTGAAATATATTGAAATAAAAACAAAAAAATTAATCTTTTGGACAACTCACAGAAAAACTATGAATGGACTGAAATGGGGAGTGGGTTAGGAAACTACAAAATATCTAGAATTCGAAGTTGAAGAGCTGATCTAAGGAGGTGGGAGATGGGAAACTGGGAGGAGATTGGGGCCAGCTGTAAGAGGCAAAGTTACCTGACTGAGTGATCAGTTTTATATGGTGGGCAAGAAACAAAAGTTGTCAAGATTGACTCCTGTTTTCCAACTTGGAAGGTTAAATAGAGTTTTGTATTTGGGGAACTAAGACTGTTTAGAATTGGCATGAATTTAGAAGACATTGTTTTACATATACGGTGAAGTTGGAAGAGTCCTACCTGAATAGTAAGCTAAGATAAAGATGATGCGTATGGCTTGGAGTAGTAACAGTTCTTAAGATTCATGCTAATAACATTGTTTTGCTTGTTTTAGAGCTTTACATAAATGGTATTCTGTTTGGTCTTCTGGGACTTAATTATTCTACTCATTATGTTTCTAAGATTTATCCATGCTCAGTTGTGTATGACTGTAGTTGACTGATTTCCACTGAGGAGTGTTCTATTGGGTAATATATCAGAGTTCATTTATCTGTTCTTTGATGGGTATTTGTGTTGTTTTCAGTTTTGTGTTAAAATGATGCGTACTACTACGGACATTCTTCTAGTGCACATATCGAGAATATGACAAGGAAGACAACGGGGTATCTAAAATGTTTTAAATTCTTATGTTGTGGTAAACAACATGGGTATTTATTCTATTAGTGTGACTTGTAATTTACAAATATATATATTCTTTTGTATGCATGATATATTACACTTTAAAAGAATAAAATAGTGCTGCCAAGAAAATAAATGGAAAGGGAGAATAGGGGATGTCGGTTTAGAGAGGAAAGCCCTGCACTCTTAGATGGGGGGCAGAGAAAGCTCAATGAGAAGGTGACATTTGGGCAAGACCTGAGGGAGGTGAGGGAGTGGCCATGAGGAAGTTGGGGGAGAGAGTAAAAAATATAGATGTCATGTAAACAAGTGAAAAAGAAGACTTGAACAGCTAGTAAAAGGAATCTGCTGGGAGAGGTGAGGGGCATAGTATCAGTTATAACAGCTGTTCCCATTCTTCCTTTTGAGTCTCCTCCCTCTGTTTGTCCAGTTGGAACAGCTGTTGCCCTCGGGATTTATGGCCCCTAGAAGCAGATCTCTTCCGTTAGCTTCACCAGTGTGGGGAAAAATCCCCTTTCCTCTTAGCTTTTGGGAAACAGGCGTACACACACAAACATACGTAGGACTTTCCCAGAATGTTTGTACATAGAAGTGGATCCATTTACAAGACATATTTGATTTGTTCTAAAGACAACAAAATACAGCCCTAATTGACCTTGGCATCACTTCTGTACTGTGAGTCAAACCTATCTGGCAAAGTGGATTTGAAAGTTCCTCCTTTGAATCTTTGGGTAATCCCCTGTGCTAATTTCTGTTCCTCCTCATTTTCTCTCAGGCTTCATCCTCCTTCTGAAGTAGGTTTGGGGCAGATAAAACGCTGGGCCTTCTGCTTAGGTGCACAGGTACTTGGTGAGTTTACAAATACCTTTCTGGGGAAGGGATTCTTGTCCACAAAATACATCAGAAATATATCTCCACATTTCCCCACATTTCCTCACATCATCTGCCCTGTGGTAAAGAGATTTTTTTCCACTCAGTTCCTAATAAGCCTTAGAGGAAATGAGATTTTAAAATAAACTTTAAAGATGGTTACTAAAACCATATTGGCTCAAAAAAAAATCTGAAGGATAAGTAATTTTCCTTAAAAAAGGACTATAACCAGTATAGTTTTCCTTGTAGATGTTTAAACGTTCCCCATTATTCTCTCAAAGCTGCTAACTATGCTACTATTGATCACAAGATATGGGAAAACTCACACAGCTTCAAGTCATCACAAGTCGTTGTACCCATGTATTTGTTAGTGGTGGAAAAATACTTTTGCAAAAAAGCACCTGCTATGAAAAATACAATCAGAGTATGATGCAAATTTCTCAGGCCACACCAGCCTTGAAGAGGATGAGCAAACTGTGTTCCACCCAGTGGATTTCTGGGACACCCAAGTTCCTGTCACATAGTTCCCGGGCTGATTGCTAACCTTGCCGTGGAATCTGGGGAACTCGGGGTTTCCTTGGCAGCCATGGCAGCCACTGTTGGTGTCCTGGTACAGCTCTGGCCTGCCTGTTAGCTTTCTCTGTGATGGTTGCTCCCCTGCTTGGACCTTGACAAGGTAACTGTTATCTCCTTTTTTTTTTAACGCGGCTGAGCTACAAGTAACCTGTTTCTGGCGGCTTGTTAAAAGCCTTCTGCCTTAGAATTCCAGTGACCACCCCTCCCCACCCCCGCCACTAATTTCAAAGTTTTTTTTTTCTCTTACAAAGCTGAGGGGGGTTCGAACAGGGAAGAGGGGAAGGAGGGAAGTGTCCGGGGAAATTCTCCTAGCGCGTTTGGCCATCTGTGGAGTCAGAAGCTGGGGCTTGGTAACAGAGTGAGAGTCCACTGGTGGGCAGAAAAGCCACTGCCCCGCTGAGGCCTGCAGCAGCGGGGCCCCAGGGGCACTGGGCACCAGTCAAGAACAGGGCTGTGTGTTGAATTGCACTACAATGGCCTGACGGCAGGCCCTTTGAGAAACATCAATTCGGGCCTAGGATAATAGGTTGCCGGGTTCCAGTATGTTGAAGAAATTCCCACCAGGGGAGAGGGAGGATGCAGTTGGGAGTGGAGAGTTGCCTGCCACTCCCTCAGCTCTTTAGATTGTGCTGAAATCTAAGGGATTTGGCTTTAAGCCAGTTAAGATTACAGTTAGCTGCAAGCAACAGAAAATTCTCTGAAGCTGAGCTAGGACAGAAGATTGTTTCTCTTCCTCAGTCATTTAAAAAAGTTCAAATGTAGGTAATTCGTCACCGTCATGGAGGTTCCATGAACATCAAGGACTCAGGGTCTTTCTCTTTTCTCGTTCCATTGTCTTTAGCATGCTCTCCCATGGTGCAACACAGGAGATTCAGTTCTAGTCACATCATCTGTATTATTGCCAGCCTAAAGGAGGAAGGAAGAGACAAGCCCTGCTGACACCCTTTGAGGAGATTTCTCAGGAGTTGCATTCAACGCTTGCACTTAAACTCATTGCCCAGAACTTAGTCATGTGGCAGCACCTGGGAGATGTTTTTATTTTATTCGAGGTGTCCAGCCAAATCACAGGATCTACTTCTAAGGAAGAAAAGGAAAATGGACATTGGGGCAGATGACTAGCAAACAACCCACTGAGGGGTAAGAAAATTTTAGGGTGGTGTTATAAATTATGTACTTCAGTATTTTTAAGTCCTTGAGAAATGAAGAACTTAAGTTATTTTTAAATAAAACCTTGGTTTCTGCTCTATATTTCATTGCCTGTGACATAGATTTGAGGCTGAGCCACAGGAGCTATGGCTTAGTGCTCAACCAGCCACTATATCACCACTAAGTTCTCATTCTGCTTCTGACTCGTGGGCTCCTCCCTGTGAAATGTCTTCCTGTTCCTCTCCATATAACTATATAACCTTCCTGTGAGATAGGAAAGGACTTTCTTCCCACCGTCATTCCAATTTATTGGATTCCCCAAATGGATGGCCTTGGCGGATGGCCTCATACACTGTGGAGACATACATATATATTTAATTATATTTATTCTTCCACTTTTTAAAAAAATTCTTACTCTCTTTTTTGGAAACTTGGAAACTAGGTCAAATGGCATCACACAAGTATCATGGTCAAAGGCACTTCTCTCTTAAGAACCTCAGCATTCGAGGACAGAACCCAGGGACCTCAGACTCTTTCCTATGTCAAGATGTGGTTTCTGCTCTTAGGAGATTTAAGAAATGCTCTGTTGCCTGACTCATCTTCTATAAAGTTGTTAATGTTGAAGTTCTGTGAACCTCATCCCAGCCACCCTGAAGTCTTTGCTTCACTTTTATCAAGTATCATATTAAGATTCATTGTTAATTTGCCAACTTCTTTTGGTTATCTTGGGAAGCCCAGGTTCCAGAAATAAGCATAAAGACTAGTTGCTCAGTTTCCTTTCTCTTCAGGATGTTAGTTATAAATATACTATATTATAACTTAGTTTTTGTTTTAGAAGCAATAGATGTTCATTGTGGAAATTTAGAAAAGTATGAAGAAAGAAAAAACAAACACTTATATCCTAATCATCTTAAACATGTTCATGGGAGGGGCCCCTGGATGGCTCAGTGGGTCAAGCATCTGCCTTTGGCTCTGGTCATGAGCCGTGGTGCTGGGATGGAACCTGAAGTCAGGCTCCCTGCTCAGTGGGGAGTCTGCTTCTCCCTCTCCCTCTGCTCCTTCCCCTGCTCACTCACACACACATGCATTATCTCTCTCTATATATAAATAAAAATCTTTAAAATAAATAAATAAATAAATAAATAAATAAATAAATAAATAAATAAAATTACGTGATAAACTTCAAAATTAAAAAAAAATTTTTTAAAAGATTTAATTTATTTATTTGACAGAGAGAGACACAATGAGAGAGGGAACACAAGCAGGGGTGAGTGGGAGAGGGAGAAGCAGACTTCCCGAGGAGCAGGGAGCCTGATGCGGGGCTCGATCCCAGGACCCTGGGATCATGACCTGAGTCGAAGGCAGACGCTTAATGACTGAGCCACCCAGGTGCCCCCAAATTAAAAATCTTAAAAACAACCATGTTCATGGGATTCTTTCTAGTCTTGTCTCCGTGAGTTTATATGTGTATGTGTATACATGTGTGTTTTAAGCAAAATTAGGAATAGTCTACAAATATACACTGTTTATATGTTCTGCTTTCCATGTGAGCAATATCCACAAATATTCTTTGAAAGCATGATTTGTTAATTGCTATATAGTACTTAGTTCTATACACCATTAAAAATCCATTTCAGTAGGGATTGTTTTTTGTTGTTTCATTTTTTTAAATATTTTTTTAAATTTTTTATTGTTATGTTAATCACCATATATTACATCATTAGTTTTTGATGCAGTGTTCCATGATTCATTGTTTGTTCATAACACCCAGTGCTCCATGCAGAACGTGCCCTCCTCAATACCCATCACCAGGCTAACCCATCCCCCTACCCCCTCCCCTCTAGAACCCTCAGTTTGTTTTTCAGAGTCCATCATCTCTCATGGTTCATCTCCCCCTCTGATATACTCCCCTTTTCTTCCTCTCCTGTTATCTTCTTCTTTTTCTTTTTTCTTAAAATATGTTGCATTATTTGTTTCAGAAGTACAGATCTGTGATTCAACAGTCTTGCACAATTCACAGCGCTCACCGTAGCACATACCCTCCCCAATGTCTATCACCCAGCCACCCCATCCCTCCCACCCCCAACCACTCCAGTAACACTCAGTTTATTTCCTGAGATTAAGAATTCCTCATATCAGTGAGGTCATGTGATACATGTCTTTCTCTGATTGACTTATTTCACTCAGCATAACACCCTCCAGTTCCATCCACGTCGTTGCAAATGGCAAGATCTCATTCCTTTTGATGGCTGCATAATATTCCATTGTGTATATATACCACTTCTTCTTTATCCATTCATCTGTCGATAGGCATCTTGGCTCTTTCCACAGTTTGGCTATTGTGGACATTGCTGCTATAAACATTGGGGTACACGTACCCCTTTGGGTCCCTACAATTGTATCTTTGTGGTAAATACCCAGTAGTGCAATTGCTGGATCGAACGGTAGCTCTATTTTCAACTGTTTGAGGAACCTCCATACTGTTTTCCAGAGTGGTTGCACCAGCTTGCATTCCCACCAACAGTGTAGGAGAGTTCCCCTTTCTCCATATCCCCGCCAACATCTGTCGTTTCCTGACTTGTTAATTTTAGCCATTCTGACGGGTGTGAGGTGGTATCTCATTGAGGTTTTGATTTGGATTTCCCTGATGCCGAGCGATGTTGAGCACTTTTTCATGTGCCTGTTGGCCATTTGGATGTCTTCTTTGGAGAAATGTCTGTTCATGTCTTCTGCCCATTTCTTGATTGGATTATTTGTTCTTTGGGTGTTGAGTTTGATAAGTTCTTTATAGATTTTGGATACTAGCCCTTTATCTGATATGTCATTTGCAAATATTTTCTCCCATTTCATTTTTAAAGATTAAGTGACTTTGACAACCACGTGGCAAAGCCAAAACTAATATTCACGGCTTAAAACTCTTAGTTCAGTGTTTATTTAGTTACTATTAGCTTCTTGGGGTTAGGGACCATGCTTGTTTATCTTGGCTAGTTGCTAAACATGGGCCCCCACCAAATCACACCTCCCTGCCTTCATGCCTTGGGTAATTTTTACCCACAGTGAATCTAGGCTTTTCTTGTACAGCCAATAAAATTTAGTGGCAATGAAGCTGATAACTTCTGAAGCTAGGCCATGAGAGGCCTGGCAATGTCTGCCTTGGTCTCTTTGTGCTCTGGAGGAATTCATAAGTGTGACTGCTGTGGGCTGCCTGGCTCTAAGGAAGCGTAATTTGGCTTTGTGCACGGACTACATGGGGAGAGAAACAGAGGGAGAATGAGATTGACAGAGAGAGGGGGAGGGAGGGCCGGCAAGTTCCAGTTGTCCCAGCCATCCCAGTTGTGAAAAAAGCTAACTTGGCTGTCCTGACCAGTCAAGCCTTCACATGACTCCAGCCCCAACCACCATCTGATTGTAACTACAGGAGCGACCCTGAGTGAGAATGGCCCAGCTGAGCCCAGTCAACCCACTGAACTACGAGATGACATAATGAATTACAGTGTTATTTTTTTTTACTTTTTAATTTTCTTTACATAACATAACATTTATTATTTTGACCATTTGTAAGTATACAGTTTGCTGACATTAAGAACATTCACATTATTATGCAGTTGTTACCACGACCTGATTGTAGTGTTAAGGCATTAAACTTTGGGATGGTTTGTTATATAGTGATAGATACTCAAAGCACTGTTATATTAACTCCTATATCTTCAGCACCTAGCAAGAGCTGACATGCATAGTATTGTAGATGATTGGAAAACATTTGTTAAACAAGTATATACACCTACAAGGTTACTCTCACACACACACGTACGTGTGTAATTGTGGAATTTCCTTATAATTACAGTGCTAAAAAAAGAGTTACTTTTAACTTTGTTATTTTGTGTTTTTTTCAGTCTCATTTCTCACTGGACTAGGTCAGTGAAGACCAACTTGGTGTTTGTAAAACAGAGTAAAGCCCAACATCATAAATGGCTGATTGGAAAATTTCCTTTCAAAATCGTTTATTTGGCTTGGGAACCTTGCTTTATTATTATTATTATTATTTAATTTTATTTTATTATGT
>NW_027397064.1:67330491-67360925 GCF_003265705.2 Callorhinus ursinus | reverse complement strand
TACCCATCACTGGGCTGACCCATCCCCCCACCCCCTCCCCTCTAGAACCCTCCGTTTGTTTCTCAGAGTCCAGAGTCTTTCATTGGGAACCTTGCTTTTTAATAAGTACAATTTGGTTTTGCTCTGAAACTCCAAAACTAAAAAAAAGAATTGAGCCTCCACAAGGCTGTGGAAGAGGTGTTGCGTCATTGCTCGTGTTTCCGTCACACCACAGGGAGGACAGGGGGGAGGTGACGGGGGAGGCGTCGCGGAGCCAGTGCGACGGTGGCAGGCCTCAGGTGCGGACGCTGCATATGGGGAAAAGTATAATTTTACATGGTTTCTGGGACTCGAAATGAGGAGAACTAGAATTGTTTTCAAACACTCTTTGCCTCACCCTCTTCCGGCAAAAGATGGGTCTTAGGAGAGCCAAGAAAATAAGGGTGCTGGGGGCTCAATGTAGAAAGAGGAGGAACAGGGCACTCTCATGCAGTTCATCCTTCCTGCAAGGAAGGGAGAATTACAGCTGTTCCATGAGAAGGAGAGACCTGTTTCCTCTGTTCCTCTTTTCCGCCACTCCGTTGCTCCCTCCGTCACCAAAGTACGAAGTACAAAGTACACTTCATGTGAAGTTTGGCAGGATAAGAAAGGACATTAGCCTTCCCACAAGTGGAAAGAACTGGGATGTTGGTTGAGGGGCAGACGTGTGTTCCTGCTGTGTCCTGAGCCAGGTGCCGGGGTGGGGACAGTTCTATAGGCGTGGCAATCAAGGTTTGGGTCCTTCAGAATCTCTGCTAGGATAGGAAAAAGTTAACGTGAAGAGGCCAGCACAGAGTGAACCGTTAGCCCAGCTGCTCTGACTGCAGCATGCAGGAGCCTCGGCACCAACGTCGTCAAGCCGCACAGTGTCAGGGGGGTGACGTGCAAAGGTGAAGTATCAGCCCCGCTAAGGAGCATTCTGTGCAACTGAAAATCAAGCCCCTTAAAGCAGAAGGCCCTGAGCTGGGCCCTGTCACGTGGTAGAGGGCATCCCTTTTGCCCTCAACCCGCGCTGTCTTGCCCCAAACACGTTGAACTGCGGCAAGCAGAAACAAACCTCAGAACTCCTACAAAGTATTCCAGGAGTGCAAGTTTCATCCTGAGGGAAAATTGTAGTAGAGATTACCAGCACACATTTGAGACTTCCATAAAAGTGATATGAAACACGCACAAAAAGGTGGGACTACTGAGGTTGTTGCCAAGTTTCTTAAACTCACAAAGGGGCGTGGTTTTCTCAAGGTCGTTACTGAGTTCCGGCTGCTTGCTGTGCACAATTGAAGAGGCTCCTTCCCACTTTGAATTTTTTTTCTGGCTAACTTAATTCTGATTTCAGCTTTCAACATTGTGCTGCTCGGATTACCCACTTTAAACAGTCAACCTCCTGGCTCTCTTCTCTGTTCTCCTGGGAACTGTGGGTGCTGGCTGACTTGCCGAGGTACACGCTACTTGGTCTCACCCTGGAGCAGAAATGTTTTGCCTTGTGCAACTTCAGAAAGCTCCTTTGATAACTTGATTTTGATTTCTTGCCTAAATGTTGAACGATCCAGCTTATCACTTCTAGTTTGTCTTTTAAATGAATTTGTTTTTTATCACACCCACTAAATTCATCCAAAGAAGGTCCAATGTCTTCTTAAGCAAGAAAAGAGTATGAGCAACAGGAAGGCTGAGAATTATGGTATGATGCAATGTTTAACATTTGTCCTCTCTGTTCTGGGGTCTGTGCCTTCACCCTACCAGGTCTGAAGATTCAGCTGTAAGACCACCACTGAGGTCTTGTTGCATGAATGAGCCAGATATGTCAGACTAATTCTGACTGCTCAAACTCAGCAGGCTCATTGGTGAAACAGTGGACCAGCTGAAATTATTTACAGTGAATGAGGTGCTAGGTCAAAGCACGGAACAGTTCTTGCTAACTGGGATATTTAGTCATCCACAGAATATCCGTTGATATTAAGCCAAGTACTAGTGTTCCTTCAAGCACAGTTTGAGAAGTGCTGAGTTAGTGTGCATTAAGACAGTTTCATTAGATCATCTCTACTTTAGGATACTACTAAGTATTACTTCCTCCGGGGAGTCCTGCCTCACTCCCAAAAGTTTACCTCTATGGCACCACATACTCCATAATGCGATGTCTGAGTCACAGGTCTCTGTTCCCTACTGGGCTGGGTAGTCTTCAAATGTATTAACCACAAATTTGGCTTTGGAGAGTAAATGAACCAACAAATGAGAAGACGAATGACTGACAGTAGCGTCAGATGTGTAGTATTGGAAGAGCCCCGCATGCCGCGAGGAACTGTATACTCCCCAGATGTGCCCTGTGTCACGGAGATAGTCGTGCCCACCTTGCACGGTTGTTGACGAGGGAAAAAACGAGATCAACTCTATTTTATTTAACAAGCTTATCATTGAGTGTCTACTTGGAGTTAAATACTGTGAAAACATTCCAAAGTGCTTAAAAAATGATATTGTTTCCATTTATTTCAGAACAGAATTTGGTTGGCCGATTGCTCTCACTGTACATACACCGCTAGGCAGGGAAGCTTTCCATTGTTCTCTAACATCCTGTTTTTGGATTTTCAGCTAGGAATTCACATTTCCTCCTCGTTTACTGCTATTACAACTTTGTAGTACTATAGCAATATGAATGGTCCCGGAGGAAACCTGAACTGCCTATTTTGATAACCTTTCTTTATGATCTGGCTTGGTTTAATTTGGATGTAATTCAGGAAAAAGAAAAGAAAACAGAAAAAAAAAACACTTCACAGATTTGTTTCTTAATAATTAAGTGTGATCCCTTAAGGATACAATGCCATTTTATTTTAATTTTTTCTTTAATTTTTGTTATGCTTGGTGAGTTCCAAATAGTCAGAATGCAGTTTGAGTATGGAAAACAAGTTTGATAAATATCTGAATTTAAGTCTGTTTGGTAACTGATAACTAACCAAAAATAAATGTAAGAAATATTTTCAAGATTTGAGAATATTTCGATTTTTAAATTTTTTTCAAATTTTTATTTTAGAAAAAGAGCAAGCAAGCCCATGAGCATGTGTGTGCACATGGGCAGAGGGGGAGGGAGAGGAAGAGGGAGAGAGAATCTGAAGCAGACTCCATGCTGAGCACGGAGCCCGATATGGGGCTCAGGACCTCAAGATCACAACCTGAGCCGAAACCAAGAGTCGGATGCTCAACTGACTGAGCCACCCAGGTGCCCCAAGAGAATATTTAGATTTTTAAAAAGTGTGTATTATGTAAGTTAATTGTTTACATGGTTTTGAAATGGTACATGCATTCATATATGACTGAAAGGAAGAGTTAGAAAAAAAAAGCATCTTTGCTTAGGAACAGCTAAATTTGGGAACTAACAAGAGTAGAGCAGATAGATAATTTAGTAAGTTGTTGCATGGAATAAATTTACTATAGTAAAAACCCCATTTACTTTGAGAACATTCCTATATTTTTCAAAATAACTCATAACATCATTTTGTATAATGGATGAGTTGCTTTCAGTGGTCATGGTTTCATAATTTGTAAAACCTAAAAAATGTCTAACCTTCTAGTTAGAGTTTTTGTTTTTGTATTTCTTTTCTAGAATGCTCTGGCATATTAAATTGCTTTGGGTTGAGTGTTTTAAATTCCAAGAGATAATGGCTCCCAAAGGCACTCAAATCAGCAGGCAGACAGACAGAGCCATCGGCCTCTTGTAGCTATTTCAGGCAAATGGATTGTATGTGATTACAGACTCGATTGTGGTTCTTAACTAATGAAAAGGTCGAGTTTCAAAACTTTGAGGTTTGGGTCTCAGACCCTCATTTTCATAGAAATCCTGATGTAAATGATGCAGAAGTTCTTCTTTTTTTTTTTTTAAGATTTTATTTATTTATTTGACAGAGAGAGACACAGTGAGAGAGGGAACACAAGCAGGGGGCGTGGGGGAGGGAGAAGCAGACTTCCCAGGGAAGCCCGATGCGGGGCTCGATCCCAGGACCCTGGGATCATGACCTGAGCCGAAGGCAGACGCTTCATGACTGAGCCACCCAGGCGCCCCATGATGCAGAAGTTCTGAGGCCACTCCATCAGATAAATTTAATGTGCAAAGTTGCTGGAAGAGTAATCCTAAATCTGAACTCGGAGTGGGGGAGGGTCTGTCTGATTGGTGAGTGTCCCGAGAGGGTTGCCCGTGGTATCAGAGCTACATGATCTCGAAGGTCCTGAGGCGGAAGCCCTGGAGGGACCCGTAGAATCTACTGTGGAGGATGGTTCAGGTTTGACTCTGGCCAGGATACCAAAGGCAGGGGCTGCTTCAGGTAGCACTCGGTGCAGAGGGGGCGCAGATTTGAGCTTCTGTTGTTACGGTGCTATATCAGTTGCTGCCCAGAACATTGGAACTTTTTCAGCCAACACTGGGGAGGACTCTGGTGTCTGAAGGTACAGTGTAGGTCAGGTATGACTGTACTTTTCATAAGTTGTGTCTGTAACCCATGCTGTTGTAGTTAAGAGGGCTGTGTAACAAATAACTCCAAAACATAATGGCATAAAGCAACCTTTTATTATGTACATGGACTGTTTGAACAGGGCACAATGATAGCAGCTTATTTCTACAAGGTCTGGGGCCTCATCCAGAAGACTGGAAAGCTTGAGTGCTGGAGTGATCTGAATCCTTGCTCACTCACACGTCTGCTGGTTGATTTGGCTCTTGGCTGGGGGTCTTCCTAGGGCTGTCAACTGGAAGAGTTACATGTGGCTCCTCCATGTAGCCTGGGCTTCCTCTCAATATGGTGGCTGGCATTCAAGGGTAAGCATCTTCAACAGGGTTGGCTTCCTGGGCTTGTGATCTCTGCTGTCACACTAAGCTCCCCCACACTCAAAAGGACCCCATGCTTGGTTTATTGCTCATCACTATCATCTTGAAATTTTAAATTTTGGAATAAAAAGTTGCTCACTTTCATTTTGTACTGGGTCTCACAAATTATATAGCTAATCCTGCTTGAGAGAGAGAACAGAGCAGTGGGGGGCAGGGGGCAGAGAAGGAAAGAGAAAACTAGCTATTAGCTATATTACCCTTTTGGATCTAATCTAGGAAGTCAGACTTTCACTACATTGTATTTGTTAGAAGCAAGTCACTGGAGTGTCCCATATTTGGACAGGAAAGAATAAGTTCCACTGCTTGATGGAAGGATGTCAAGGTTCTGGGAGAGTACGTGGGAATATAAACATTGCTATGGCAATTTTTGGAAAATACAATCTGCTACAAATGCTCTGCATGTATTTCTGTAGGTGCCACCTACTGGGTAGAGGTGGTTTGTGTGTGTGTGTGTGTGTGTGTGTGTGTGTGTGTGTGTGTGTTTATAGCCTTGTGCAAAAAAGTGTTAAAATTAAAGTTAGAGATTGAGACACCAAGATATACTTGATCTGATATTATATAGCCAGTTCACAATATGCAACATTTACACTCCATGACACAAATCCCCTCAACCCACTTTCAAGTTCCCAGAGTTGATACGAAGAATTTTATAGTGATACCTCTGGAAAAAGAAGTTGCTGCATCCTAGGGAATGGTGTGGGTATTACCTCCTTTGCTCCAACTTTAGTAAGAGGAGACCTCTGTGGGTTCATTTGGAATGTTTTAAACTATGTTTCTTGCAGTTGGGATTCTCAGAGGATTCGTGCCCAACTTACACCTTAGAAAGCCAAATAGGGGAAGGGGCTTCCAGTTTTGAAATGAATAAATCTTAGGAATAAAAGGCACAGCCTAGGGAATATAGTCAATGGTATTGTATTAGCATTATATGGAGACAGATGGTAGCTACATTTGGGGTGAGCACAGCATAAAGTACAGACTTGTTGAATCACTACGTTGTACACCTCTAACTAATGTAACACTGTGCGTCAACTACAATAAAAAAGAAAGATAAAGGGGCACCTGGGTGGCTCAGTCGTTAAGCGTCTGCCTTCGGCTTGGGTCATGATCCCGGGGTCCTGGGATCGAGCCCTGCATCGGGCTTCCTGCTTTGCAGGAGGCCAGCTTCTCCCTCTCCCACTCCCCCTGCTTGTGTTTTCTCTCTCGCTGTGTCTCTCTCTGTCAAATAAATAAATAAAATCTTAAAAAAGCAAGCAAGCAAGCAAGCAAGCAAGCAAGCAAGCCTAACAGGCCAATGGCAGCATAAGTCCTATCTTTATTTTTTAATCTAATTTTATTAAAATTTATTACTTATTACTGTTATTTTATTTCAAGTAAGTTTTATTTTATTATTTTATTAAAATTATTCTTTTTTTTTTAAGGTGACTTAATTAACAATGTCTTTATTATTCCACCTCATAGAGTAGACAAGGTAGGTGGCTCCAGGTCGGGGTTATTTATGGGCTCACAATTCACATCATAGGGGTTATAGGCAAACTTGACCACACCCATGAGGAACATGTATCTTTCCAAGGAGAAGCCCAAACTGGACAACCCCTGAGGTCCGTTGGGTGTCACCAAATCCTCTCAGAGATGATGGGAAGGAATCTATTCTAATGGGACCAAGGTACACTTGATTTTCTCCCTGAAAGGGGAAGGGAGGTGCAGGGAGCTTCTTCCCCTGTGCTTTGGAGATGATTGCTGCAAATACTTGGATTCAGTCAGGATATAGAGTTTATAGCTCCAGATTCCAAAGGAGCAAAGGAATATTCTCTGTGGACTAGGCCTGAGGGTCACTTGGGTGAGTCAATGTGAATTTATCATTGGCTTTGTCGAATAGTGCCCTAGAGGGGTGAAGGACCAGAAGCCAGAAGTTAGAGTTGATAACAGATTAAATAAGGGTGATAGAAGCATGAGTAGGGTGATCCACTCTTCTGGTTTACCCAGGAAGGAGGGTTTTCCCAGGACATGGGACTTCTAATGCTAAAGCAGGGATACACCCTGACAAACTGAGATGGTTGGTCACCCAAAACTTGACAACCGATAAGAGGATGCATCTGTCCAGGACAAGGGAACTGCAGGGGAGGGGTCCAGGACAGACCCTGCAGGATACTTACAGCAATGTTCATAAAAGAAAGACTCATTTGTAAACATTTAAAACATTTAAGCAAAACCAGTTCATGAAGGACATTGCCTATCCACAATTTCTCTTTCTTCTCCTACCTCCACCCTAGAAACTGGCTAGTAAGCTGCAGGGAGAACATTGGGAAGGAAGAGGAAACGTGGAAGGTGAAGAAATCATGCATGAATAACCATCCACAGAGAAGCAGCCCAAGCAAGGGGGCAGGAGGTTTAGTGTTACATCAGATCCGGTTTCGGATTATATAAGATATTCTAATTAGCGGATTTAAGTATTTTTGCTACTAAAGTGACTGTAGGATACCTTTGTCCTGACGTAGATATCTGGGAGTGTCTACAAAAGTCATGGGATATGCCCGAGTGTTCATCCAAGGGCAAGGGAAGTTTAACTACACAGAACCCATGTGTAGTGGTTGTGGAGCATAAAAACAGGTGCTGTGATTTCATCGCGGGTCACACTTGTTCAATACACTGTTACACTTGAAATTTCAAAACTCCTGCTCTAAGAAGTGACAAATTGCATGCCAGAAAAATAATTTGTCAGTTTTCTCTTATTCCACTTTTTAAGGATTATGCATTTTCCATGAACTGTTGAAAATCCTTTGGATGATGATCTAGTTAAATACAGGGACAAATTCCACCCTTTCTACCCCTTGCTCAGCCCTTAGTAACACCCAATGGCCATCCCACTAGATGCCAAATATTTACTTCTCCTTAGGCCAGATGCCAAAGGATTCCAGGAACTAAACATGAGATCCACAGAAAACTGGGTTTATTTATTCTCTGGGATGGTTGTCAGAAATGACTCAGCTTTGTACACCTCCACCACACTCTCTTAGTCAGGTAAACACACCTGCTCCTTTTACCTGTGCTCAGCTCAGTTTGTCGGCTTGCACTTGAATTCTGGCACATGAGAAGTGCCCGCTCCTGCTGGCTTGTCAGTATTGCTACTCATTCCCACCCCATCCCTACACCCGCCCGTATCTGGCACCCAGTCTTAAGATCTGATGTTGATTCCCAGGTCTTTCTGGACCCCACAATTGGAAGATTGTGACTCTCTTGCCCAGAATTTCTGTGTTTAGGGCACTGGTTGCTGGTGCCTTGGCACCATTTCTCGGTTTTCTTGGATCTGAATTCTAGTCTCAACTCTGTTAATAACTCTCAGTATAATTTTACACAATTGTTTTAACCTGTACGAAACCTCAGCTTAACCTCAGTTCCTTCATCCGTACAATTGGGGTAAAAAGTAGTTGTACTGCTTGGAGATAACAATAGCCATGAAAGAAACAATGTAGAGAAACAATAGCCATGAAAGCACTTTGTATGAGTTAGGTAGTAAAAGCATGAACAGTATTATTATCAGTACAATCTGGTTACCAGGCTAGAGTTGGGGTTTCCAGTATTATTACCTTATCTCTACCCTTACCTCTCATTACTGCATCCCTTGGCCATTTGCTTGGATCTCTGATGACCTGATGTCCTGAATGCCCATATCTACCTGCCCACCTGGACCATCCTTCTAGGGTCAGATGTGGAGGAGCTCTTCTGATCGCATTTGTTTTCTTAGTTGCATCATGCAAGGGTCAGTTACTCTTCCTCCTTCAAACCCAGGTGAGGCTCCTGAGCTTTCTCTATTTGACTATTCTCTCTAACCCAATCTCCTAATGACTACAGAGGCTTGTACAATTCAGTTCAAACAACACTCCCTTCTGCCCTTACAGCAGTCCTATGGAGGGAAACTAGATGAGCAAAGTGTTCTGGAAGCCCGGTGAAAAAGTGTTGTAAAAAGGAAGGATTGTACAAGTCTGTCAAATGCTAATACTCAAGAGAGATGAGGCCTGAGAATTGATTATTGGATTTGGCAATGTGTAAGTTACCAATGAGGTTGATAAACAGATTTGGAGAAGTAACGGTAGTAAGGGTTTGATTAGAGTAGGTTCAATAGAGAACAGGAGGAGCTAAATCGAAACGGCAAGTAGAGGCAGCTCTTTCAGGGAGTTTGTTGTTGTTAAGGGAAGGACAAGAATGGGAAATAGCTGAAGAGAGATAGAGGATGAAGAGTTTTAATCAATGAATACAGAAATGAAAGCATGGTGGTAGGCTGATGGGCTAGACCCAGTAGAGAGGAATAAATTGGACAGGAGGGAGAGGGAAAATTTCTGGAGCAATGGCTTGAGTAGGTTTGAGGTGATGAGATCTAGTGCACCGTTGGAGGAGTTGGTCTTTAGGAATATGGATGACTCAACCTTAGCGCAAGAAGGGAAGCAGAGCATGAGCACACGTGCAGGTGGGCGGGTAGATATGGAGGGGCTCTTCTGATCACATTTTCTTAGTTGCATAGGAGTCAGAGTGATCATCTGAGAATGAGGATGGAGGAGGCGTTGGATTTTGAAGAGAAAGAAAGTAAGACACCGTCACTTAGAAGAGTAAATGATCTAGGGAAATACAATGTAATTGCTGGACAGGGTTAATCACCCACATAATGTTGGCGATCATGAATCTACATTGATGTCATCAGTGGATTTTTTTCTAGATATGTTCATCTGTGTGGGTGTAGGCACAGAGTAGGCAGAATGTTGAATTTAACCAGGGTTGGGTTTTATCCAGGGAAGTTTGATGAAGCAAGAGCAAAGCAAAGAAGTTGGGGACAAATTTAAAGGAGTGATTATAATAAGTGACCAAGGAATTTAAGCTGGATAATGGGGGAAGTGTGTGAGGATATCAGGAGAACCAGTGAAAATATAAGATCAGTGTATTGGAGGTGTTTGTGGGATTTGGGGTTGTTGGAACTGGGGTTTAGGAAGTGAGCTGGAAAGAAAGGTAGTTATTGGCCAGAAGGTAGACTGTATAATGCGTAAACAAGTGGTGGGGCTAGTGGTAAGGCAGAGTTAGATGACTTCAACAAATCCAAATCCTGGATTTGTTGGCATACTGGTGTGGCTTACAGTGTTCTCCCAGTTGTTTCATGGAGGCAAGTGGATAATGAGGGACCATTGTTTTATGCTAGCGTTCTTATTCTTGTTATCATTATTTTTCAGTTTCAGTTGAGTACATGAGTATTAAAATAGAGTTAGGAAGGAGTGTGGAGTAATGATAGTTTATGATAATTAGTCATGATAATAGTTTAAGCCAGCTATGTAATTAATCTCATAGTGTGGCTTGGGGGCCCCTGGGGTTCCGCAAGACCTTTTTTCAGGTCACAACTATTTGCATAATAAAAATAAGATGCCATTTTCCCATTTTTGATTTTTGTCTTGTGAACATACAGTGGCTTTTCACAGAGGCTACGTGACATATGATAGCACAACAGATTGAGTGAAGAAGCAGACGTGAAAATCCAGCTGTCTTCTATTAAGCTAGAAATTAAGGAAATTTCAAAAAGATGTAAGACAATGCCAAGTTTTTGCTGTTTCTTTTTTCTGTTTTGGAAAATATAAGTTTTTTTCCATAAAAATTGTTATTTATGTTGACTTGTAATGGGTTTGTTTGTTTTTAAATCCACCCATTTATTAAATTTACTGAGTGTCTACTATAATAGATGCTGAAGATTTGGAGATAATTTATACAGTTCATGGATGATGGTGAAAACAGACACAGAAATAAGTAAGATACAAGTTACAATGGTATGATAATATTTTCTGTCTGTGGGTAGAGCTACATTTCCCACTTTCTGTTCCTTTTTCCCAGAATGCTCCTCACCTCCATTCCCTATCTTCTCACAGCTGGTTCCTTCTCTTTTGAGGTCTTCAGCTAAAATACTTCCTCCTCAGGAAGGCTTTTTCTCACTATATCAGACAAATTATCTGAAGTTTTCTGTAGCCAGCCCCTTCCATATACGCATCTGAAGACACTGACCAACAGAATATGGCAAATGTGATGGGATATATGTGATTAGTAATTCTCTTACAGAAGAATGTAGTGCTCCATTTGCTGGAGTTGTTTGCTGTCTCTTTTCCTGGCTCTGAGGAGGTTAAGTAGCCATGTTGGGGAACCCTATGTGGCAAGGAACTACAGGTGGCCTCAAGGAACTGAGGGTGACTTCCAACCCAGAGCCGGCAAGAAACCAATTCCCTCAGTCCTACCACTACAAGAAACAGTTCTGCCAACAGCCCGAGTGAGATTGGAAGCACATCCTTCCCCAGAAGAACCTCAAATAAGGCTGAAGTCTCAGACAAAATCTTTCTTTTTCAGCTTTATTGAGCATAATTGACAAAACGGTAAGTCTACAACATGACGATTTGATATCCATATCCATTGTGAAAGGACACCCCCATGAAGTTAATTAACATATATAACTGCACATACGACTTTTGTGTGTGAGAATATTTAAGTTCTCTTCTCCTAGCAAATTTCAGTTATACAATCCATGGTTATCAGCTATAGTCACCATATTATTTATACATTAGATCCTCGGACCTTATTCATCTTATAACTGGAACTCTATTTACCAATCTCTCCCAATTTTGCCCACTCTCTAGCCCCTGGCAACCACTTCTTTACTCCATTTCTAAGAATTTGACCTTTTTTCTTCTTTTTTAATTCCAAATAAAAGTGATGGTATGCAGTATTTGTCTTTCTGTGTCCGGCTTATTTCACTTCGCATGATGTCCTCCAGGGTCATCCACATTGCAAATAACAGTAATTTCTTTTTTAAAAGGTTGAATAATATACATATATATTATTCAACCTTTTAAAATATTATTATATGTTATTACATATATGTATATATATGTATGCGCCATAATTTCTTGATCCACTCATCCCTTGATGGACACTTAGATTGTGTCCATAACTTACTTTGCTATTGTGACCAAAGCTTGAATGAGCATGAGACTACAGATATCTCTTTGAGGTATGGTTTTGTTTACTTTGGATAAATAACCAGAAGTGGAATTTGTGGATCATTAAGTGGAAATTCCACTTAAAATTTTTAGGGGAACCTCCGTGGTATTTTCCATGGCAGTTTACATTTCAACGAACAACGTAAAGGGGTTCTTTTTCCTCCACATCCTTGCCAACATTTGTGATCTCTTGTCTGTTTAATAATAGCCTTCCTAACAGGTGTGAGGTGATGTCTCATTGTGATTTTGATTTGCATTTCCCTGATGATTAGTGATATTTAGCATCTCTTCATGTACCTGTTGTCCATTTGTACTTCTTCTTTGGAAAAATGTCTATTCAGTTCCTTTGCCCAATTTTTAACCGGGTTGTTGGCTTTTTTGCTATAGGTTGTATGAGTTAATATAGTTCAGATATTAACCCCTTATTGGATATGTGGTTTGCAAATATTTTTTCCCATTCCATAGACTTTTTTTTTTCATTTTGTTGATGGTTTCTCCTACTGATCAGAAGCCTTTTAGTTTGATATAGTCCCACTTTATTTTTGCTTAAGTTACCTTTGCTTGTGGTATCAAATCCAAAAAATCATTGCCAAGACCGAAGTCAAGGAGCATTTTGAGTTTTCTTCTAGGAGTTTCACTGTTACAGGTCCTACATTCAAGTTTTTAATCCATTTTGAGTTGATTTTGGTGTATAGTGCAAGATAAGGGGTCCAATTTCATTCTTGGCATGTGACAGTACAATTCTCCCAACACCATTTATTAAAGAGACTATTCTTTCTCCATTTTATATTCTTGACTCCTTTTTCAAAAATTAATTGGCCATATATGCATGGGTTTATTTCTGGGCTCCCTCTTCTCTTCCACTGACCTATGTATCTATTGCTATGTCAATATCATACTGTTTTGATTACAATAGCTTTGTAATACACTTTGAGGTCAGGAAGCATGATGCCTCCAGCTGTGTTCTTTCTCAAGATGGTTTTAGCTATTCAGTGTCTTTTGTGGTTCTGTATGAATTGTAGGATTGCTTTTTAAAAATGTCTGTGGAAAATACCATTGTCATTTTATGGGTATTGCATTAAGTCTGTAGATTGCTTTGGATAGTATAGACATTTTCACAGTATCAATTCTTCCAATCTATAAGCACAAAATATCTTTCCATTTGTTTGTGTTTTCTTCAATGTCTTTTATCATTATCTTATAGCTTCAGTGTATAGATCTTTTACCTCCTTGATTACATTTATTCCTAAGTATCCTATTCCTTTTGATGCTCTTATAAATGGGATTGTGATCTTAATTTCACTTTCTGATAGTTTGTTGTTAGTGTATAGAAATGTGACAAATTTTCATATATTGATTTCTGTATCTTACAATCTTACTGAATTTCTTTACTAGTTCTAACAGTTTTTTTTTTTTTTGGTGGAGTCTTTAGGATTTTCTATATATAATATCATGTCATCTGCAAATAGAGACAATTTTACTTCTTCCTATCCAATTTGGATGACTTTTATTTCTTTTTCTTGCATAATTGCTCTGGCTAGGACTTCCAGTACTATGTTGAATAAAAGTGAGAGTGGGCATCCTCTGGAGAAGAACACAGTCAGTCCTTAGATGTATGTTAAATTAGAAGACTGATCCACAGCTTTCAAAGTTTACAGATGGACCCATTTAGGGAAGACTGGGAGATGGGCAGTTTTCCTTGCTCCCTCTGTGCTGAGCCCTATGGAGATAGCTGCAGTGAATGCTTGCACTCCTCTTAAGAACTGTTACTTTGTTTGCTGTAGTCTTGAAAGTCTCATGGATGCAAACCTCATTGGCTTTCAGAGCTAGGTGTGTAGAGGCCCATCTCTCAAGTGGGAGTCTTAAAAGTTGGAGCACTCAATGTGGGGTCCAAACCCTTCACTCCTCAGGGAAAAGCTAAGAGTTGCCCTACCCTCCTGATTGTATGCATTGTACCAAGGGTGTATCTCAGACATTTCTACCTGTTCCAGTGTAGGGATTTTCTTGTTCACCTGATGTGTCAGAGTTGCTCAGCTACTTTCTGGATTTCCTTCAGGTGTAATTTCCTTGTAGGTAGCTGTACATTCTTTGTGTCCATGGCAGGAAGGGAGTTCAGAAAT
This sequence comes from Callorhinus ursinus, assembly GCF_003265705.2. Taxonomy (NCBI): domain Eukaryota; kingdom Metazoa; phylum Chordata; class Mammalia; order Carnivora; family Otariidae; genus Callorhinus; species Callorhinus ursinus. The sequence goes on along the minus strand of NW_027397064.1, from coordinate 67,346,910 downwards.
CCATTTTGGTCAGCCCCTCCTTGTCCTTTTATTTTAAATGAATTAAATAGATATTTAGAAATGTCTGTTTTAATTTTAAATATTAAGACCAATATTTTAAATACTCGTAAATATTAATGAGTATCACTAAATATTAATAAGTAATATTACTAAATATTAATAAGTATGACCTAAATTAACAAAGGTCTTTGGGGTAGTCAATAAATTTTAAGAGGATAAAAGGCCCCGGAGACCAAAAAGTTTGAGACCCACTGATTTTTATTACTTACCGGAAGATGAAGACTTGGTCTCAGGAAAAATTTGAGAGGGTTGACATGTACAAAAAAAGTGAAGATGGAGAGTCTGAACACAATAAGTTTCCTGGCGACTGTGACTTACAACTTGAGATAGGTGACAGCATCTTTCTGAGGCAATAGCAGGGTACATATGTAGAAAAAGTATCAGAAAGGTACTTTTTGAGCTATGGGAGACTTTTTGATTTTGAATATTACAGAAGTACTTATTTAATAAGTAATTTTTCTAAAAAACTGAGCAATAACTATATGCATAGGTATACCTATATAGAAGAAAATGGTTTATCTTTGCAATCTCCATGAAGCTTGTTTGTTTTAAAGGTTTAGAAGTTTGTTTTGTTTTTCTGATTATGAAAGCAATACATGTTCACTGTAGAAAATATAGAAAATTCTAAAAATTGTTAAAACATGAATTAGTGGCAATGCTGCTCCCAGTGAGAATGAATTAGCGTTTGCCTCTTTCCTTCTGTCTCTATTTTTAAACAAAACTGTTATCACGTTGTGTATATATTTACATATACTATATCTACTTGACCTTTTATTATTAGCATTTTCTCATTTGACAACCATTCAAAATCATTATATGTTATGGAGCAGTATTCTGCTATATTGTCATTCGGCTATAGTTGGACATGAGAAGTTCTCCCAATTTTCCTTCTTTTATGAGGAATATTTGACTGTCCCATGCTATGTACTTATTTATTCTCTATATGTGCACACACACGCTCATGCAAATGCCAAGAATTCTGCACATGTTCTCGTCCACATCACTGGTTCAAATGCATCCATCCTACAAAGGAAATGAATATTGCAAAGATGTAACTTTCCCCCAAATTAACTGGTAAATTTATTCCTAAATTTATTGACAATTTCAATGAAAGTGCCAGTGGGTATTTTTAAGATGATAAAATGACCCTAGATTTCATGTGGATAAATAAATTAAGGGGGAAGAAAGATTTTGAAATTGAAGACACAGTTGAGGAGAAATGATGGTGATAGAAGATATTAAAGTGTATTGTAAAACTAAAATAATTAAAACAGCATGGTTTTGTCATAAGGATTGACAGATAAAATGATAAAATTGCCTGGAAACACAGTGTAGCATATATAGAAATTTAGTATATGATTAAAGGTAGTACCACAAACAAGTAGTGACACTGATGACTATTCAATAAATGGTGCAAAAATACCATTAACTCTTTGGAAAACAATAACAAAAAAGCAAATCCCATGTCTGTAAAAGCGAGTTTGAGATTAAAATAGAAGGAAAGATGTATGGTGCCATCTAGTGGTCAAACAGGTAACTGCATACATATTGCTTAACGTAGCATCTGCTGGCCGGAATTTAAAACGGATGGAGACTCGAGGGAGGTAAATTATTCATTAATTAAAAGGTTTATACCTCACACTTCACAAATTTAAGGAAGATTTTATTAATACTGATAAGATGATTTTATTGTTTCAGAGACTATTATAAACGGTAGCCTATATAATGATCCCAAATTAACATGTAGAAAATTACGGTTGCAGACATTCACATAAACAAGCGTGCCAACCTGTCATACTTTTTTTAGTAACACGATGAAACAAAAGAACAATTTGAGTAAAAGCACGCTGGTTGGAAATTCATATAGGAGAGTAGAACTTGCCAGTAGTTACAGTTTTGAATAAGAACACATTCCCAGAAACCTGTTCTCTGGATTGTGGAGTCTAATGGAGGTCCAGAGCTTGCCCTGGCCACGTGGCTGGTGTGCCTGTGTCGATCTCGGGCTTCATGGCGGCTTCAGCTCTCCTCATTGAGCCCAGGTATAAGCTCCACACATACAACCATCTCCACAGTGACCTCCAGGCTTTCCATCAGTTCAAGTTGCAACAAGGACACACCGGCAAACCTGCAAAGCAGCCCTTCCATTTCTGGGAAGGGTCCCTCCTTCCCCGGCCCAGTTGCTGCTCCAAGGCTACCCTGTTGTTATGTACCTCTGCTCCCTGGCATGTCTCTTCAGTCAAGAAATGAGCTCCTAGACTGAAGCAGGACCTGGACATCTCTTCCCCTGGCATTTTGGATTTCGGAATGAGAGAACTGGACCAGGTCTGTTTCTGAGTTGTCAGGACTGAGAGCTTAACATTCAGAAGCCTATGGTGACCACGAATGTAACCGGAGAAACAGAAAGAGCGAGGAAGGGGTAAAGCACAAAGGAGTAGCGATGGAAGATAAATGAGGCAACACGATGTTCCTGTGCCTGGCTCAGTAGCTGCCAACACATATCGTGGCCCTTCATTCAGCTTGGACGTTCAGGTCTTACTCTGATTCCTTATATTCTTAATATCCTCCTGATAAACTCCCCCTCTTGCTGAAACAAATGCAAATGTTTTTCTTTCCCTTGCATTCAAGTTTGTACTACTATATCTTTGGAAAGGACAAACCCGATCTCTATCTTTCAGTGGCTTCTCATGATCCTCACACCAAGTCCAAATTCTTCAGCAAGCCTATGAGGCCTCTTGTGATCTCTCAATCCTCATTTCTAACTGTCGCGTGGTCTCTTCTCCCTCCCACCCACCTTACACCCTTCTCTGCCTGCCCCTGCACGCTCCCTCCATTCTCACAGACAGTCACTTCCCATACCATGCATTCCACCAGCCTCTCAACCAGGTTGTTCCCTCTCCACGAATTACTCTTTCTACCACCCTCCTTCCCCTGCGGTGTCCATTCATCCTTGAGACCCGAGCTTGGGCATCACTTCCTCCAGAAATCCTCTTGGGTCCCCTGTAGCTGGGTTGGTTGCTCCTCCAAGTTAGCACCGTGTCCCTCGCTTTGCTGCAGTTTTTACGGCTCTGCATCAAAATGCCCTGTTTATTTGTTGGTCTCCCCCTGTTGACTCTGAGCTCCACGAGGGAAGGGTAGAGTCTGACTCAAGGTTGCATCCCAGTGCTTTGTACATAATCGCGAATGCAGTCAGCACTCAAATATTTGTTCAGTGAACAAATGAATGTACACGGAGAACTGTATCTGTCATCTAAGTGAGAAGCTCGAAGGCCCAAGTGAGCTGTGAATCTTCTCAAAGCAAAATGCCCAATTGGCCTCATTTCTGCTTTGACTAGGGTCTGGAAATTTCTAATGACATTTTTGAGACGTACTGCCTGGGATTTCAAAACCAGACAAATATTTCTAACGCGTGCAACTTTCTCCTATGCTAAATTGAAGCTAAATGCACATGAATCGGGATAAGGATTATCTGTATTTTGTGGACATGGGTGGTCCAGACACCCACGAGGAGATAAATAAATGTTTGAGGTGGGTCCTTCAATGATTTTTACAACCGATGCCAATTTGGCAAGCTTGACCGGGCTCTACCAGTGTGAGGAACCATGATTTTGGTATGATGTTGGGGAATTTGTGGCTTCCATCTGCTGGTTATCTCACAAAATGTGGAGCTGAGAAAAATCACATACTGATTAAATCATAGAATCCCACACTTGGAAGGGACTTCATGAGATGATCTGGGCCCGCCTCCTGAAGGTCAATGCATAAATCATCTTGTGCAGATGGCTGTTTATACTATTTTTAAAGCTCTTTAAGGATGGAGATTACACAGCTTCCCTTGGTAGTCTGATCTTCATGGTCAAGAACTTCCTTTTTTAAAAACCCAGCTTCTCACTGCAGTTTGGCCCATTTCCTCTTTTATAGCTCTCTGTGACTATGGAAAGGACAAGATCAACCTTTCCCGCTAATTATCTCTGGCCCCCATTCCACATCCTTGCAATTCACTATTAAGACTTATGCTATTCCCCTCCCCCACCCCACGCGACACTGTTGCAATTCCTTTATTTCTCAGAAGACTCTTTGTCTTTTCCCCCTCTACAATATTTTTTGTAATTTAAAATGTTTCTCTTTGGAGTCTATTCCACAGCTCACTACATAACACTGGTGACAGCATTTCTGCTCAAGTCCTAATCAGCCGTCAATAAACAGCAACATTTTCTTCTTATCTTACCCAGGTAGCATATTTATTGTTTAAATTAGAGCATTTCATTTTTGTTTCTGGCGTAGATGATGTCCCACAATCAATCTCAAGACTTTTACCGTAAAACTGATATTTTCTCCCTGTTATACCCGTGTGATATGTCTTGGGTTTTGCGTCGGACTAGGTGATGGTGCCTCAGAAACATCCATATCCAGATCCCCAGAGCGTGTGAAGATGTTGCCTTACGTGGAAAAGGGGGGCTTTGTAGATGTGGTTAAGTTCAAGACTTTGAGATGGACAGATTGTCCTGGGCTAGCCAGGTAGACCCAGTGTTATCGCCAATGTACTTGGAGGGAGATGGGAGGAGAGGGTGAGAGAGAAGCTGGGAGCTGAGACTGGAGAGGCACGCTGGGAAGACAGGGGAAGAGGCCACAAGCCGAGGAATGTAGGCAGCCTCCAAGGAGTCAGAAAATGCAAGAGGACGAATTCTCTCCTAGAGCCCTGGAGAGAGGGTGGCCCTGCCGAAACGTTTCATTTCAGCCCATTGAAACTCATTTTGGGTTTCTGACCTGCAGAACGGCAAGGTAATACATTTGTGTTGTTTTAAGCAACTAAGTTGGTGGTGATTTGTCACAGTAGCAATAAGGAACTACTAGAGCCTTATTCATGAAAGCATCTGTGTTCATCTTGAACTTCATGGCTTTTTTTTTTTTAAAGATTTTATTTATTTATTTGAGAGAGAGAGAGAATGAGAGATAGAGAGCATGAGAGGGAAGAGAGTCAGAGGAAGAAGCAGACTCCCCGCTGAGCAGGGAGCCCGATGTGGGACTCGATCCCGGGACTCCAGGATCATGACCTGAGCCGAAGGCAGCCGCTTAACCAACTGAGCCACCCAGGCGCCCCGAACATCATGGTTCTATTGAACAGACCGTTTTGGATTTATAACGATGATCGAGTATTCTGTTCCCATCATCAAAGCCACAACAATACTAGTGTGTATTTACTAAGACTATTGGCGACATTAACTCCTCACCACTGGTTTTAAAATAATTCATGTAATAGAGGATTCCACTTATCAAAAGTGTTCTATGTGCCAGGTACTGCTCCATGAGCCTGGAAGGTGCTCTCTCACATACCACAACAAAACCATGAGGTGGGGATCATTATCCCTATTTCACTGGGGTTTGGAGAGGCAAACAGTATGGCTGGTCTCTGATAGAGCTGACCTGTCAGCCCCACTCCGCCCGATCTCAGAGACCGTCTTCATTCTTCTCTACCACACTGATCCGCCGCTGCTTATGCTCTGTTTCTCTAGCTGGGGTATGGCGTGGTTAAGAATCTGAAGCACCATGAATTTTCAAGGAAGATGTGTTACTCTAAATGTTAAGTTTCTTGGGGGAAAAAAGGAAGCTAGTTTCCTAGAAATGCGACGTATTTGCTCCAGATGTCAGATGGAAATGATTTCAAACATCAAAAATGAAATTATAATTATTGGAAAAGTGAGAGAGATCACTCAAAAACACTGGGGAAAAAGCAGGAACTCTCTCTGTCTTGGCAGGACCTGTAATTTCCCAGGGGGGAGGGGAATATCATTTCTAAAGAGCAAAACTTCAGAATTGCTTTCCAGCAACGTTCTGGTTTAAGCTCAGATTCTGCCTTCTGAAGTTTCTGAAACCTTGTTCCTCAGCCATTTTTGTGACCTTGTAACTTGACACGCCTGATCAGGACGGAGGCCGTCAGTCTTGTCAATCTCGAGGTTTCTTCCTTCTCTAGTTCCCTCCAGGGGACAGAGACGAGAGTGGCAAATCCATCTCAAGGACAGCCTTTCCCCACGCTGCTTTGCATGTGGTCTGCCAAGGCTGGGAGGAGATACTGATTTGTCCTCAAGTCATCTCTTCTTTACAAAGCGACCGACAAATATTCAATCAACTGACAACCACCTCTGGCTCCTAAGAAGCAGCTCTCTCCTTTCCCCTTTTTTCCCCACCTGACCAGTTAGTAAATCTTCTTAATTTTATCTAAAACATTATGCAAATATAGAATCAATCCCGTTCCTCTTCCAATCACCCTGCTCCTATGTCCTTCTTCTGCAGAAGCCTTCCAACCCCTCCTATTCCTTTTCATTTGGGCAGAACTTGAGAGATCACAGTGGTCTATGCTTGTTATCTGTATCCCTCATTTTCCTGTCTCTTCTTAATGCACTATAATTTGATCTGCTCCATCCTTCCTTTGTGGGACAAGTTTTAGTGGGTTCTTCTGGAGTAGGGGTGGGTGGAGAAGCCAACTGGATACCTTTCCTATGTCCTAAACCAAATACTATTTTCCCTCCAGCCCTTAAAACCTGCTCCTTATCCAATATTTACTCTTCAGTGGATGATACCATCTAGATGCCAAACCAGAACTCTAGAATGCAAGCTCCATGCCACCTTCTAGCCATGCTACTTCCATCATATGTGGCTTACCTCTTGCTTTCTGTTCACCTTCAGTTTTTTAATTCAAATCTTCAACATTTTTCAACCAAACGTTCTTCCAAACTACAACTTCCCTCCTATCTTTAAAGTTGTTTTATGAGATTAGCAGTTCATTCTAGGTAAAAGGAGAAAAGAGAGGAGAATGCTCAGCTGAAGGGGACACAGATATCCGTGTCCAAAGCAGAAGACATCTGAGCAATAAGATGGCCAAAGGGAGAATTAAAGAGAGTGTTAAGAGAAACTAGAACTAAAAAGAAGAAAGGGACTAAACTGTGAGAGTCACAGTGACTGCTCTAAAACACATGTGGAAGCATCTTCCTAAACACTTTCCATCTCTCAGAACATGCTGGTATAATTCAGCAGGAGTAGATGAACACAGTGAAAGTTGCTGACGTGACAAGGGGAGCTGAGTTGGTAGAAATGTAACCAGAATCACCAGCCATGGCTACAAAATAATGTATTATAATTATTATCACCATTTTTGTCTCCATGGGTATTTTACTGGGAATTTAGAACACACCAGCTTTTCCTTCTCATTCTCTTTTCTTATGATCACTTCATTTATAATTTATTACGAATAAGTTTAAGACATTTAAGAAATAAAAACGATATAAAGAACAATTAAATGAACACCTATTAACTCACCACCTATCTTAAAACAGAAAATTCCAAACACCATAGAAATTGAAGTCCTCGTCCAGTGCCCCCTTCTCCTCATCTTGACTCCCAGCCAGAGGTAAGCCACTATTCTGAAGTCGAGGTTCTTTCATTCCCATGTATATTTAATTTTAATGACAAAATTACAACAGCTCTCACTCACCTAACATCGTGTCTCAGTTGCACTGCCCAATTGCTGAAGACAGAAACTTAGCAGTAACGCTCAACTCATCACGTTTCCTCATCCTATGGAATGATGGTGTGCTGTGCGTTCGCATACTGGGGAGAGGCTATAGTGCACATTTCTTCCCAAATCTGTGTTCAATGTGAGACTGGTCAGGGGGGGAATGCTCACACCATGAACATTGGCAATAACTACAAATTGAGTGTCTTCCCTCACTCCCCAACCCAGTCCTCTAGAGAATGGGTCCTCAAACACTTACCAAGATGCTACTGCTCATCTCCCACATTCAATTACTTCTATTAGTTCTCCCTTTAGACTATTTTTCAGATCTGCCAGTGGATCCCAGATCCATTGCTACCTCCCTAGCCAAATCTCTTTTATGTTTCTTCTTCTTTTTATTACAAGAATTTTCAAACACAAGAAAAGTACAAAGAATGGCATAAGAAACCTGTCACACAACCTCAAGAATTATCAATATTTTGCCAGTGTTGTTGTATCTATCCCCCTCCCTGTTTTTGGTCGTTTGTTTTCAGTGAGGAAAGGCTAGAGTAAATCCCATTATCATTCACTCATAAATTCTCAATATGTATATCTAAAGAGGCATATATATATATAATCTAGATATACATACATTATCATGCCATTATCACTTCCCCCCACTTAACAACTATTCCTTAATATTATTTAACACCCAAAAATATTCTCAAATTTTCCCAATTTTATCAGAATGTATTTCTATTATTTGAATCAAGATCCAAATGAGAACCACAACTGCATTTGATTGCTATGTCTTGGGGGACACATGTCTTTATTAGGTAGGTCTTGTTAGAATTCTGTAACAGATCCGTTCCTTTCTTTTTTTTGTAAAACAATTATCTGATAGAGACGCCGAATAATTTGTCCTATAGAATGTTTCACATTTTGCATTTAATGCGCAGCTTCCCCCATATTTCTTAGTAACTGGTATTTAGATTAAGAGATTTCATAGATTCAGGCTCAGTTTTTAGTTAAGACTAATTCAGGGTGGTTCTTTCTACTACATCAGGTGTTGTCAGCCTGATCTGTGCACTACACAGTTCTTCGTCATATTTTCAGTTAATGGTTTTAGTATCTTTTGATGATGATTGTTGTCTGGATCTGCTATTTTATTAAAGACTGCAAAATGGTTAAATTTCCAATTCTGTAATTTCTTTTTTATTTTTTAACTAGAATTCTATAAAAAATATTTCATCAACTATTTAGTTACTCTGAAGAATGACCTGTGCAGGAAAAGTATAACAAATCCCTGCTTCTTTCCTTGCATTTATCATTTTTTTTTTGAGTAATGGTGATGTCCTAGCAATCTTCACTGAAAATAAATATTTCAAAAATCTTTTACATAGAAAAAACATTAAACCTACAAAACAGTTGAAACAATAGCAGTATGATCCCTCATACACTCTTCCCTTTCTAGGTACACTGATTGGTAACATTTTGTCACGTTCTTCCTTCAGCCTTTGAGCATTTCCTTATTTTCAGGCACAAGCTCGTCTTGCACATTACATCCCTCAGGCGAACCAAGCATTTCTCCAAGGAGCTCTTGAATTTTTGGTGGGAAATGGTATTTGAAATCCTCTGTGTGTGTGTGTGTTGTGGCTTTGTTAAATTAACATTTGTTAAGTAAAACCCTGCGGTGTGGAATGGGGACCCAAGGTTCAAGAAAAGACCCCCACAAGAGAAAGTGAAATAGAGAAGTTTATCACTCACAGGTCCCGGAGGAGGGGTACACACGTGCCTTGGGGGGACCACATAGGAAGTCAAGGCAGGGTGCAGGCAGACAGAGAGCATGAGGACCTGGGACACAAACCTTTGTTAGGGTTTGAGGGTAGAGTGCTTCAGGGTTGTTGAATGATCAATTCAAACCAAAAGAGCAGGGTTTTGGTAAGCCCCATGGGGGTCTTATTTCGATGGTGCACAAGGGAAAGCCCTGGGCAGTGGGGAGAATGTTTATCAAGAGAACTTTTAGAGTACACATAGCAGGGATTTATATTTACTTGTAACTCTGCAGCTGCTATCTGGCCTGCACTCCAGGGAGGGTCTAGTGTATTATGTAGTTTGGCCAAACTCTCAGCAAATATATACATACATGTACACTTATATCTCATTCATGCACACACATATACTCATGCACACACACACACACATACTAATACCTCCAAGTCCTCCTAGTACTTGTTCACCTTTCTGATTCCATATTTGTTTCTCCTTTCTCATGCCTGAAGAACCGGATTCCTAACAGTTTCAGAATTATTACACTAATAATACTAGTAAAGACAAGCCTATCTTTTTTTTTTCTAAAGATTTTATTTATTTATTTGAGAGAGAGAGAGAACGAGAGATAGAGAGCACGAGAGGGAAGAGGGTCAGAGGGAGAAGCAGACTCCCCGCTGAGCAGGGAGCCCGATGTGGGACTCGATCCCGAGACTCCAGGATCATGACCTGAGCCGAAGGCAGTCGCTTAACCAACTGAGCCACCCAGGCACCCAAGACAAGTCTATCTTAATGAACTAAAATTCTTTCTTTTTTAAAATGGCTATATTGTTCCCTACTTCATGACTGTATCTTGATTCATTCACCCAGTATCCAATAGATGGATATTCAGATTGTTTCTAAGTTTTTTTTTTTACAATGAACAATCAATATCCACAAGGAATAACCTTATTCATATGTAGTTTTAAAACTTTCGAGTGTGTATCTTTCTAGAACCAGGGCTGTTTGAGTCAAAGGACAAATGTGTAAGTAGTTTTGGTATACTCTCAAGTTTTCCTTCGTAAAGGGTAATAACATTTGCAATAACATTGCAGTCTCATCTGCAGTGTTTTGAAGACTCTGTACCCACATCCTTGCCAACAGAATGCATTGTCAAGCTTTTGAAATAGAAATAATATCTCAGTATAGTTTCATTTTGTTTTATTCATATAGATTTTGCATATTTAAATTTATTTATTAAGGCATAATTTATATACAGTGAACTGCACAGATCTACAAATGTATACACCCATGTAACCTCCATCTCATTCAAGAAATGGGACATTTCCATCACTCCAGAAAGCTGTCTTGTGCCCATTTCTACTCAAATTCCACACCCTCTGCTCCAGAGGCAACCACTAAGCTCATCTACTACCACTGCTTAGTTTGTACTGTTCTTAAAGGTCATATAAATAGGATCATGTAGTACATTCTATTTTGTATCTGGCTTCTTTTGTGCAACATGTTATTTGTGAGATTTACCTGTGTTGCTGCATGTATTAATAAGTTGTCCTTTTATTGCTGTGTAATATTTCATTGTATGAGTACCCCAGTTTTTCTGTCCATTCTTCTGTTGATGGATATTTGGGTTGTTCCTAAATTTTTGATTATTATAAAAGTCACTAAAAACATCCTTGTTCAAATAATACTCATTCATACACATACTTTTATTTTTTTAATGGCTATGTAGTTTTCCATTTTGTCAATGTAATTTGATTCATTCAACCAGTGTCCTATGGATAGATATATGGGTGTTTAGGTTGTTTATAATAATCTGTTCCTTTTAGTTAATATATATGAAGTAGGTGCATGTTTAACTTTATAACAAATTGCTAGTTTTCCTAAGTGGTTGTCCCATGTTATACTACCACCAGAAATGTATGAGAATTCTAGTTGAGAATTCTACATCTCTGCCACCATTTAGCCTCCTGGCTTTTACAAATTTGATATAAATGTATAATGCATTAATTCCATTTTATTGAATTTCTATATAAGGAGTGGGTGTTAATTTTTGTCCAAAGCCTATGTAGGATATGTGAAGATATTTTTTTTCTTCTTAGATCTCTTAATATGCTGTATTATATTAATCAATTTCCTAATATTGAACCACCCTTGGCAATTTTGGGATAAATTACCTTTAGTCACAGTGTATTAATATTTTTAATATGCTGTTGAATTCTATTTGTTGATATATTTTTAGGATTTTAAAATCAATATTCATAAGTGAAATTAGTCCATGACTTTTTTTTCTATCTTCAGCAAGTCTAGGTTTCAATGTTATACTCACTGTATAGATAAAACTAGGACATTCTCCTCCTTTTTTCCCCCAACATCATAATTCCCCATAAGTTAGGAAGCATTGTGATTACCCACTCTTTGAAAATTTGATAGAAGTTCCATGTGAAACCATCTGGACCTGATGCCTTTTTATGAGGTAGTTCTTTGACACTTTTCTTCATTTCTTTTATGGAAATTGGTTCATTTCAGTTTTTTTTTATCTCTACTAGTGTCAATTTTTAAAATTATATTTTCTTTAAAATTTTATCCATCTCTTCTAGATTTTCAAATATATTTGTTCAGCATTTTTAATAGTCTCATATTTTTTTTAACTTTATCTGTCTCAATGGTTGTTTCCTAATTCATTTTATTTTGCATATTGTTTTATTTCTTGTTTAGGGTGGCTTGTGGTTTTCTATTTTGTTATTTCTTTTCATGAAATCATAATTTTGATTTAATAATCCTACTGTTTTCTCTTTTATTTTCTGTATAATTTCTTACTGTTTTAAACTTTATTATTTCCTTCTGAGAGTTTAAAAAACTGTTAATGTGTTTTGAATCTTATCAAATGTGTTTGCTACATTTACTGAGACCAGCATGTGAATTTTTTCTGTTTATTTCTGTTAATGTTGTGAATTATGGTGATTTTGATTTTGCAGATAACAAAGCACCCTGGAATTCCTAGAATATACTTTGTTTCTCTGCACTGAATATTCCTTTTATATATTGCCAGTTTTTTTTTAATATTGCTAGATTTGATCATTGATGTTTTGTACAGGATTTTTCACCTATGTTCATGAATCAGATTAGTCTGTTATTTTCCCTTACTGCAAAATCTTTGTTAGATCTTTGTTTCAAGGTTATCCTTGTCTCATAAAATGAGCTGGGAAATATTACTTATTTTTTCCTTATTTTGGTGAGTTTATGTAATGTTGATGTTTTTTCTTCCTTAAATATTTAGAAGAATTCACTTGTTAAGCCATTTGGGCCTGGACTTATTTTCTGGAAAAAAAAATTTTTTTTCTGGGAAAGTTTTTAAATAATAGAATAGATCCAATTTCCAAAATGGAGAACTATTAAGATTTTCCAAATAGTTGTGTCTGTTTTAGTTACATTTTTAGAAGAAATTTGTCCATTTCATCTAATTGTCAAATTTATCAGGCATGTAATTTTACATAATATATTCTTATTACCCTTTCTTGGTCTGTAATATCCTTAGAAATGTCCCCTTTTATTATAGGTAATTTTCCCTCCTTTTCTTCTTGCTTAGTCTTGCTAGTGATTTATCAGTTTTAGTAATCTAGTCAAAGAATTTGTTGGCTTTGTTAATTTTTATTGCCAACTTTATTTATAATTATTTTCTCCCATCTTTTGAATTTTCCTTTATTTTACTTTTTGAGATTTGGTGTCCTTTTTGAGGTAAAAACTTAGGCTATTGATTTTCAAACTTTGTTCTTTCCTAACAAATCCATTTAAGGCTGTATTTTAACCTTAAACACTGCTTTGGTTGTCTCTTCAGTCTTTATTTTTTGTGTATTCATTATCATAGAGTTCAAAAGTCTTTTTTAATTTCCCTTATGATTACTTCTTTGACCCATGTGTTATTTAGAAGTTATTGCCTAGTTTCAGGCAGTTATGAATTTCTAAGGTATCTTTTGTTTTTGATTTCTATCTTAATTTACAGTGGTTAGAATCTTTGAAATTTATTGAAGACTTGATCAACATAAAGTTAATTTAGTAAATATTCTATGTGCACTTAGAAAGAATATTCATTCTATTGTTACAAAGTATGATGTTCTATAAATGTTAAAATTATTTTGTGATTTTTCAACTATTGTTCTGTCAACTATTGGCCAAGTTGTTTATGTCTTTCACTATGACTGAAATTTTATCTACTTTTAATTCTGTCATTTTAGATCTCATCTATTTTTTAATAGGTGCTTTTTGTTGCATAAAAATTTAGAATTTATATATATATTGTATATACATATATACAATATATAAATGTATATATATACATTTATATACATATATACAATATATAAATCTATATATATACACACATATATATTGTGTGTATATATATATATACACAATATATAAATGTGTGTATATATATATATACACACACACCCCCATTGGGATATTGATTACCTTATCATATTTAAATGCTCCTCTTTATCTCTAATAATGCTGGTTTCTTTAAAGTCTATTCCTGTTATTAATATAGCCACACAAGCTTTCTTATGTAAGCATTTGCATGTTGTAAGCTTTTATAGTCTTTTTATTTTAGCTTCTTATGTCTTTATTTATAGAATAGTAATAGTTGGTTGGATATTTTTTTATCCAATTGGATAACATAGGCTTCAATATGAATATTTAATTCATTTGCATTTGGTATAAAACTAGTATAATTGGGCTTATATCTGCCATCTTGCTGTGGTTCTATTGCAGTTGGTCCTCATTATTTGCTGGTGCCATATTTGCAAATTCACCTACTGACTGAAATTTATTTGTAACCCCAAAATCAATACAGCAATTTCATGGTTATTCATGGACATGCACAGAGTGGTGAAAAATTTGAGTAGCTCTATGCACACATTCCTGAGACCAAAAAAGGTGATATTCTGCCTTTTTGTTTCAGCTCTCATACTGTAAATATGTCTTTTTTGTGGTCTATTTAGTATCATGTTCTTCACATTTTTTGTACTTCTAATATACTAAATTACCTTATTGTTTGTAGTATTATTTCCATTTATTCTTTTGAGTTATTCAGATATAGTTTCAAACATATCATCTTTAAGTAGATATAGTTTTATTATATCCTTTTTTTTGATACATACTTTCCCTTACTTAATTACCTTAACTTTTAAAATTTCTTAGTACCTCCAAGACAATGTTAAACAGTAGCCAAAATAATGGGTAGCTTTTCCTTGTTTCTGAATCTAATGGGAATTTCTTCAATATTTAGCATTAAGTAAACTGCATACTTTTGGGCTAGTATATGTTTTGTCATATTTAAAAAATATCCATCAATTTCTATCTTATCATGGATGGGGATTCAATATTGTTATGTGTGCCTTTCTGGCATCTATGGAGATGACATTATGGTTTCTCATGCTTATTAATATGATGAATTATATTAAGGGGCTTTCTAATATTGAACTGCTTTATAGCCAAAGCATAATTTCCATTGGTCATTATGCACACACACACACAAGCACACGCATGCACATATTTATTGTGTTAAAATACACATAAGTTTAAATTTACCATCTTAACCATTTAGAAGTGTACATACAATGCAGTTAATAAAGATGTTCACGTTGTTTTGCAATCATCACCATCATCCATACCCATAACTCTTTTGAAAAACTGAAATTCTATACTTATTAAACAAGAACTTCCCATTCTCCCCTTCGTCCAGTCCCTGGCAACCACCATTACCATTTTTGTCTTTATGATTTTAACTACTCCAAATACATCAAGCAGAATCATATAGTATTTGTCTTTTTGTGATTGACTTATTTCACTCAACATAATGTCAAGTTTCATCCATGTTGTAGCATACTGCAGAATTTCCTTCATTTTTAAGGCTGAATCTTTTTTTTTAGGATTTATTTATTTATGTGAGAGAGAGAGAGAGCACACATGAGCAGGGCATGGGGGGAGGAGCAGAAGAAGAGGGAGAAGTAGACTCCATGCTGAGCAGGGAGCCCGATGAGGGGCTCCATCCCAAGACCCTGAGATCATGACCTGAGCGGAAGGCAGACACTTAACTGACTGAGCCACCCAGGTGCCCCAAGGCTGAATCACTCTCTATTGTATGTATATGACACATTTTGCTTATCCATTCATCAGTCAATAAGCACATGGTTGGTTTCCATGTTTTAGCTATTGCGAATAATGCTGTTATGAATATGCATGAACAAATATCTCTTTGAGATCATGCTTTCAATGGTTGGGGTATGTACACAGAAGTAGAATTGCTGGGTTTTATGATAACTCTATTTTTAACTTTTTTAGGAACTGCCATACTATTTTCCATAGGAGCTATACCATTTTACAATCCCAACAACAGTGCACAAGGGTTCTGATTTCTCCACATTATATTATTTTTAATGAACAGTTGGATTCTTTTTATTACCCATTTTTTTATTATTATGTTATGTTAATCACCATACATTACATCATTAGTTTTTGATGTAGTGTTCCATGATTCCTGGTTTGCATAACACCCAGTGCTCCAAGCAGAATGTGCCCTCTTTAATACCCATCACCAGGCTAACCTATTCCCCCACCCCCACCCCTCTAGAACCCTCAGTTTGTTTCTCAGAGTCCATAGTCTCTCATGATTCATCTTCCCCCCCCGATTTCCCCCCCTTCATTTTTCCCTGCTATCTTCTTCTTCTTCTTCTTCTTCTTCTTCTTCTTTTTTTTAACATATAATGTATTATTTGTTTCAGAGGTACAGGTCTGTGTTTCAATAGTCTTACACAATTCACAGCACTCACCATAGCACATACCCTCTCCAATGTCTATCACCCAGCCACCCCATGCCTCCTACCCCCCACCACTCCAGCAACCCTCAGTTTGTTTCCTGAGATTAAGAAGTCCTCATATCAGTGAGGTCATATGATACGTGTCTTTCTCTGATTGATTTATTTTGCTCAGCATAATACCCTCCAGTTCCATCCACATCGTTGCAAATGGCAAGATTTCATTTCTTTTGATGGCTGCATAATATTCCATTGTGTGTGTGTGTGTGTGTGTGTGTGTGTGTGTGT